>NW_025050469.1:0-13816 GCF_019279795.1 Protopterus annectens
CCCACACAGTTCTCCCCCCTCACCAAAGGGCAAATATCTATCCCAACAGAGTATGCCCCTGACATCCTCAGATGCTCAGTTAAGAGCCACCCTCTCCAAAGCAAAAACACAGCATCAATGGGACCAGATGGTGTCCTGGCTGCAGTCCTACATGAACTCCAAGAAGAGCTAAACCCAAACATAAAACTACTGTTCAATGTTAGCCTTACTACAGGATATGTACCCAAAGAGTGGCGTACAGCAACAGTGGTCCCTCTCCACAAAGGTGGTGCCTCAACGGACCCTGGAAACTATCGCCCCATAAGCCTGACTAGCTTGGTCTGCAAAGCTATGGAAAGGATCATCATGGACCTCATAAATAAAAGATATTGGGGACCTACAGACACTGGATCCCTACCCAGTTTGGCTTTGTTAAGGGCAGATCCTGCCTCTTAAACCTGGTCGATTTCTTTGAAACAGTCACGAAGGCCATTGGCGAGGGAAGGTGGTCCACACAGCCTACCTGGACCTCGCAAAAGCCTTCGATACAATACCCCACTCAGGCATTATAGATAAGCTCACCAGCTTAAATATAAACCCCTATGTCACTAGATGGGTTGCAAACTGGCTCAAGGACAGAACCCACATGGTTAGAATTGCTGGAGCCATGTCAGACTCCAAATCAGTTACAAGTGGCATCCCACAAGGCTCAGTCGTGGGACCTCTCTTGTTCGGTATATATTTCTCGGAGGTACAGGCCAACATGGAAGGACTGTGGCTGACCAAGTTCGCAGATAACTGCAAAGTCCAGCTGACACAAGCATCCTCCAAAAGGGCCTCATAGAAACAGACAACTGGTGCCAGAGCCATGGCCTCAAGCTAAATGCCAAAAAGTGTATAGTCATCCCCTTTGCAAAAACAAAGTGCCTACAAATTACCACATAGGTGGTAATCCATTAAGTACAGAAGAAGTCATTAGGGACCTGGGGACCCAAGTTGATAGCAATCTCTCATTTGACAACCACGTGGCCAAAGTGGTTAGAAAAACATTTTATATAGCCCACCTAATCATGAAGGGATTCACATCTAGATCAGGGGAGGTCATCGTGCCTCTTTACTCATCCCTCATCAGGCCCATAATTGAGTACAATGCCCCTTTGGGATGTACCTTACCAGACACCTGCAGCAACTGGAAAGACCCCAAAAGTACCTCACCAAGAGGATCAAAGGGCTCAAACAGATGCCATATGCTGCCCGGTTAAGAAACTCCAGCTCTACTCAGTGGCATACCGCCTGCTCAGAGGCGATCTGTGCCTGGCGTGATAAAGCCATGTCCAACCCGGAATTAATGGACATGCTGCACCTCAGAAAATCCAAATCCCATCGAAGCCACGCTGGCCGAGAGACTTGAACCTCAGCACTGAAATAAATAGGACATGCTGGAGGGACAGATTCATAACCCAGAGGCTCACTTCACTCTGGAATAAAATCCCAGTCCAGGTTAGGCAGAGTCCCACATTGACTCTCTTCAAGAGGAATCTTGATGAGTGGATGGGAGATCGTAGGTTTACCCCGGCTATCACTTCTGTGTCACTGTTAGACAGAGGCACAGTATACTAACCTCAAAAAAAGGCATAGCAAAATTAATTTAAAATGGGTGGCGAAAGCCAAACACACTCTGGCTAGGCTTATAAATGCCCTAGGGCAGATAGCCTAGTATGAACCTATGAACCTATAAGAGATTGTTATCAACAAAGAATACTGAAATTTAAAGAAAAAAATAATTTCCTGACTGGCAAAGATTTTAAAAACATTTAATATTTAAATAATTGTTTAACCCTGGATAATTGGATGCATCAAGGAGCAATTGCCATGTTAACTCTTTAACTTCCAAGTTATTTATGTCTCAATCATCCTCTTAAAGTGTTTAATACAGAGTCTAACACATTAAATTCAAACTTATTAAAATTGCTGCAAACCACTGTGTTTAGTCAAAGCATTCTTTTTATTTCTCTTTTTTTATATCTGTTACATGTTCTTTTATACACTCATAAAATTTCTTTTTGGTTTTACCTGTATAAAACAGAACAGCTACTGCATTGTGCTGTATATACTCTATCTTTGCTTTGGCAACTGGAACACTGTCTGATTTATATCCTGGTTTGTGAATGTTGTAAACAAAACTATATGAATTAATGTACTTACACCATTTACAGTGTGCACAAGGAAACACTCCAAGTTTAGAAAATATGTATGTTAGAACATACACCCTTTAATCTCAAACATAGTTTTAAAATTAACTTGTTTTATATGTAGATGTAATTTTACTTATAACCACTGTAATTTCACTGTTACCTAGAATTACTTTTTAATTTGCACGGATAGCCTTCTTGAATTTGCTGCTATCTAAGTTAATAAGTACAGAGAAATTCATTTTATCTTCCTCCATGTTATTCACTTTGTCCTTCAAAGGCAAATTTCATTTCGTTCAGAGTTGCTGAAACATGCTAAAACCACAATATACATGCTAAAACCACAATATTTATTCAGTGATGTTAATTTCTTCATTTTGTTGCTGTCAGATGCATACATTTGAATCCATCACAAACCCTACACACACACACACACACACACACACACACACACACACACACACACACACACACACACACACACACACACACACACACGCGCTGCTGGACACACATGCAGCGTGTGCACACACACACACACACACACACACACACACACACACACACACACACACACACACACACACTTGTGTGTTGGCATTATTAAAATATATTGCAAGCATTAAATGTTTATAATGAAATAAAGGGTTTTGAAAAAAAGCACCTTTCATGCTCTTTAGTTATTGCTTCTCAATGGCTTTAGAAAAGTAGGGAATACAAATGATCTGTTGTGAAAAATGTAGTACCTACAAAATCCACGAGGTAAGTAAAATAAACACGTTTATTATAATTGTGTTATTTCTTGAATGACAACACTGACCTAATTATAATCACGTTTTTTTTCTTTTATTTTGCTCCAGCAGATTTTTTTGTCAGAGAGAAATCTAGATGATACTCAAAGAGAGAGAAAGAGAGAGAGAAAGTGAGAGATACATTGTAGATAAGACAGAGAGAGATGAGGACAGAAGGACTTACCAACATCTGATCCCATTGGATGTAGCACACTATATCTCTGCTTTTCTTTACATAGCGTGATGGCTGCTTGGTACTGCTCTGATCCTTCTTGTCCCTTTCATCGGGAAATGAGTTAGTATAAGTCAGACAATAGCTCTTTTATGGAAAATAAACAGACCTTATTGGAAGCACTAAAAATCATACCTCTGTTTCTCTGCATTAGAATATTCACATAATGCATGGAGAAGCAGAGGAACAATTGGCTGCATAGGTATACCTCTCTGAATTAAAGAGAGAGGGGTTTAACAATATAAATGCTTCTTTCAGAAAATGTGGCCAGTGATATAAGTAGTTTTTTGCACAAGGAAAAAATTCAAATATTTAAAATAGAAAACATGAGGTATGGTTTAATATATTTATATTTTAAGATTTTTATGGGAGATCACTGCCTGATAATGCCAGAGGCACACTGGAACAGTGTGTTTAGAAGGAACCAACTGCTGTCACCATTTAAAAAAAATACTTCACTTATAGATCACGGATTAAACAACAGATATAGCTTAGTTTGTGCTCTGTAGGTCTAATATTCAAGGCAAACTTTATTTATTTATTTATTTATTTATTGATAGTTGTTAACCGGGTTTGTCCAACTGGGCTTATGGCCCATTTTCAGCGGAGACCCAAGGAGAAAAGGTCCAGTAATACATTTTAAAACAAGTACAATTTTAAACAATATTGATATAATAGCAGTTATAGCAAAATGATTCACATATGTTGGGATACATGCATAAAGTTAAAGTTGCACTAAAAAGATGCTAAGTAACAATTTTACATTGATATAGTTCAATAGGTCAACAATTAACATTTTTTTTTGTATAAAATTGTGCAAATGCATAGTAGACAGATTGGAGAGAGAGGTGTAATGAGGTACTAAGTTTGGTCCTTTTGAGGGTACATAAAGGGAAGGAAGACTAGGTAGGGTCATGGCAAGGGCAGATTCTGGAATTGAGAAAATAAGTTTTTAGTTAATTTTTAAAGTGTGAGGTGTGGGAGATTGAACGTAAGTCAAGGGGAAGTTTGTTCCAAGCATGGGCAAGGGAGTGTTTGTAGAGTAGTTTGCCTACTGACCTTTTTGGGTGGTAGATATCAAGTAATTGCTGGTTAGAAGTACAGAGGATCCAGGATGGGATGTAGATGGAGTCTAAGGAAGATAGAGATGGACAGAATGAGGGTTTATAAAGAATAGAGTGTAGCATATGAAATTGATAAGATGGCAAAAACTGGGGAAGTTCAAGCCATTGAATAGAGTTTGAAGAAATGCAGTGGTGTGAGTTGTATGGGGAGTTAGTAATGAATCTGGCTATTTTATGGTAAGTCTGTTGCAGTTTGTTTAGAGTGGAGGCCTGGATATTGGTAAGAACCGCGCAGAGTATAAGAGGGAGGGGAGGAGGAGTGCCTGGCCCAGGGTAAGTCTAGATTCAGGGCTTAGGAATTTTTTATTTCGATATAGCAGACCTAGTTTCTGTTTTTTATACATTGGGTATGTGTAGGTTGAACGTGAGTTTGTCATCTATAATGACCCCTAGGACTTTTGTGTGGGTGTCAGGTTGGATATTTGTATTGTTAGAAGATGTAATAAAAGGAGGTTTTGTGATGAGAAGAGAACGGGAAGGAAAAGTAGGAGTTTGGTCTTTTTGGGATTTAGGATCAATAAGTTGTGAGAGAGCCATTGTTCAGTGGATAGTAGGGCCTGTTGGGTCAGGGAGTGTAGTTCAGGAATGTTATTTGAGATGGATATAAGTGTGGAGTCTTCGGCATACTGAATAAGGGAGGATTCTTTGCATGAGGTGTAAAGATCATTGGTGAAGATGTTAAACAAAAGGGGTCCCAAGATGGAGCCTTGGGGAGCACCAGTGGAGATGGGAAGGAAAGGTGAGGAGGATGAGAGACATTTGACAGATTGTTCCCTGCCAGATAGGTAACTATTAAACCAGGCAAATGCGGAGGGGGATAGGTGGAGATTTGCGAGTTTGGATAGTAGTAGAGGATGAGAGACAGTATCAAAGGCTTTGGAGAGATCTAGGAAGAGACAGGAAATGAGTTTATTGTTGTCTAGGGCCTCTGCAATGATATGAGTGAAGGAGAGGAGGGAAGTGGTGGTGCTGTGGTGAGGACGAAATCCATGTTCGGTAGGGGTAAGTAAGTGATGTGTAAGGAGGTGATTGAGAAGCTGTGAGTGAATACATTTTTCTAATATCTTGGAGAGGGAGGACAGAATGGCAATGGGTCGGTAGTTTGAGGGGTCAGTGGGGTTTCCACCTTTATGAAGAGGGATAGTGAAGAAAGATTTCCAAAGGGTGGGGGCAGTTGATTCCAGAATAGATCGATTAATTAGTATAGATACAGGATAGGCAATTGAGTCAGCAGCAAGTTTGAGGAATGTAGGAGATAGATTGTCAGTGGAAGGAGAGCAAGGTTTTAGCTTGAGTAGTTCAGATTTGATGTAAGTAATAGGAACTGGCTCAAAAGAAAACAAAGTTGTGTTCGTGGGACTTGGAGAGGTGGGTGTTGAAGTAGAGTTTAGCTTAGAGGTTACCACATTTTGAATGGAAGAGATAAAGTGTTTATTCAGAAGGGTAGCTATTTCCTGAGAGGAAGAGTTAGGGTATGGGGAGGGATTAGAGGGCTTTCCAGGATAGAGGATGTTGTTGAGATTTGACCAAAATTTTTGAGGATTGGATTTGTTGTTAAGCTGAGCAGTGCTATAGTATAACTTTTTGTCATTAATTGTATGTTTTTTTGCAAGGTTCCTCAATTGCCTGTATTTCTGAAGAAAAGGTGGTTGTTTAGTTTTAGTCCAGGTTTTCCAAGCATGATCTCTTTGTTTCATAAGAGACCTAGTCTCTTTGGAGAGCCAGGGAGCATGGTTTGATTTTACTCTGATCTTCCTAGAGGGAGCTAAGGAGTTTAGAGTATTCATGAAGATGCTATTGAAAGTGCTTACAGCATCATTTATGGGGAGGTGTTTTAGAATGGACCAATCTATGTTGTGGAGAATGGAGTTAAATTGGGATGAATTGAAAGTCGATAGTTTTCGACAATCTTTGATAAGGTGGGGTTTAGGAATATGTGAGTAGTGTCTTAAGATGGTGGTAGGGAGATGATCAATGAGGGAGTCAGGTAAGGTGGTGGGATTGTGGTATTGGTGGGGGGAATTGGTAAGGATCCATTCTATGATGGTGCTGGAAGAAGAATTTTTATGGAAGCGAGTGGGAGATGTTATAAGTTGGTGGAAGCCATGTAGGTGGATACTGAGTTGGGGGGAGTCAGTACCCTGGTCAAGGTGAAGTCATAGAAACAATCAGAAAAGATAGTGAAAACTAGCTTGCGAGACAAGGATATAAAGTTTCTAAAGGTATAGTCACCAGAAATAAAATAAAAAGAAATAAAATATGAGCAGAAGTAAGCTTACAAAAGGACAATGGCCTCAAGCTACACAAGTAGATTTACTTGAAGGAAACCCAGTGCTGTATGGTTAAAATAAGCTACAATAGAGAGGGGCTTTGCAGGGGTGGAGAGAGAGGTATTACTAGCAGCTAAAAGCAGGGCAAAACAAAAAAAACATTAATATGTAAGTCTGAAGACAGTAAAATAGGGCAGGTGCACTAGGAAAGGCAATTATGAGTGTGGCTAGAAATGAATTCAGGGAAGGGTAAAGTGCAGAACAGGAGAATATATACAGAAACAGTATAAGGATAGTGGGTAACCAAAGAGAAAGGATAGGAGCTGTTGGCTTCTGCTTTTCGTGGTGACTAGCAAAAAAATACTAAATTCTTGTTGTGGTTATAAAGTCTAGCATTAATTAAAAGATTAGCTTATGTAGTAGTTATTTACTGGGACACATACTTCAGTGGTTTTATTTTAAGCTTAAAATGATGGCTTCCGGCAGATAGTTAGAGTTGTAGGGTATCTTTTAAGGTCCTCAAACCTGTGTTGCCTGTACTGTGGCCAGGAGAAAACCGCAGGGAAAAATCCCCTAGGGCTATAAAAACAGAGAGGAGGGAGATTAGTTATGAGCAAGTAATTCAGGAAAAGAGTGAGAGACAAAAATACCATGGGTAGAGAGAAAAAAAAGTAATACAGGTAGGCAGAGGCAGTATACCTAGTATTCATTTCCATTGCATGAGTGTTTTACACACATATCTGGCTAAAAACACAGCAGTGTTTACACCTATGCATAAAGTAATGCAGAACAACAGCAGTTAACAATATAAATGCTTCTTTCATTTCATGCGCAAAGTAAGCTATGAACAAGTGTAGAAATTAAGGGAATGCTCATCTTCAGATGAGTATGCTCTTCCAGGCTGCACAGCAACTTGGATTCCTCATCACATATACTTCTGTAGGATGCAAGGAGTTAATAACATGGACAGATCTAAAGACATTCATTACATCTTAGATCCTGATTCTGGAATGGCACCTTAGTCTCACCCTATCATTATTGAACCTGATGCTGAGTCATCCTTTGTGTCTATGTATGGAGAGTCCTATGCCCAAGACATTCAAATGAATTGGTGCAAAGTTTGTGGACCTTAACAGCTTTTGTTTGTAGCCCTGGTGTCTCATGAGGGGGTATGTGAATTGGGTGCAGGAAGGATTGGTTTGGGAGTATATTTTATAGCACAATCTAGATGCAAAGACTTCTTAGTGTGCTGCCTATGAGAATTAAGTAGAGTTTTTTAAGCATCTCAGCATAAGTTAATAATATTGTAGTGTGCTGCATAGTGAGAGTGCTGGTTACTGAATGGAATCTGTGGTGATAGCTCACCTTCTATTTGAGTAAGTAGTTGCATCTCTCACAGAGTGATGTTATTGATGAATAACAACAGTGGATTATTGGTAAGCATGAGGCAGTTATAACACTACCTCATAATGCTAAGAGCAATCAAGCTGGCTGTAAAAGGGGTAAGAGCAAAGTGTGATTCCATACTGACTAGTGAGGGTCAAAAGTGCAAGGTAATTGCTAGAAGTGGAATGGATTGAACAACAGAACAAGATCTATAACACATACAAGGAACTTAAATAGTAGCACAAATAGCAGTGGTCTTCAGTGTGTAGATTACAAGGTTAAAGATTATTGTTATTATCATTGCAAACATAATTTTGTTTTTTACAATTATATAGCAATAATGCCATTAATCAGTTCAGCAGTATGGGCTAAAATTATTTGCTAATGTATCATTTTATGTTTAAATGATAATGTTATACAGAAACCATTAGCAGACCAGCAGAAATCTAAAATAAAAAGTTAAAAACTTTAGTTAATCTGGATTAGTTTTAGGCAAAATGTTTGTTGAACATCAATGGTTATAATACTAGTAGCAACACTAGAATAATATACCCCTGATATAAATAAATAAAGGCTATTTTCAACTTAACATAAATAGAAACACCCTAAAGTAGCCATAGACCAGGAATTAAGTGTAATATTAAACAAAATTCCTGTTAGAAAAGACACGCAAACAATATGATGCCAAAATCACGATTTAAACATGAAATTATTTAAAATGTTGTAATTCTATTCATTCACCACATCGAATAATAATAAACCTCAGACAAGGAATTAAACATAAACTTAAGAATAATTCCTGTCAGAGATATTTCACAAACAAAATGGCACTCAAATCACAATTTAAATGAAAAAAATAAATCATGAAAATGCTGTAAATGTGCTGAACGACCTCAAATATTCACAGCCCCAAAGAAAAAAAAACAGAAAAACAGCATGCTTTCTTGTCAAAACTTTCAAAAGAAGCTTCTAATCAAAATAAATAACATTCCAGATTATTTGCAGTTTTGGCAGCATGAGGCAGTGAGGGGGGAACTGCACTAAAATGGCCTTAGTGCAGAAACTCAGTTAAACACTGAGAAATAGCCGTAAGACACTTTAAGGGTTAAAAACCAAGAAAGAGCGTAACATAACCAGCATAAGTCTTATACAAAAAGATAAATCACACTAAGAGTAAAAAAATTTAGTAAGAAAAAATAAACAAAACAGCAAACTGCAATACTAAAGCACTGATAGAAAAAGGAAGAGAGAGGAAATAAAATCCAAGAGGAGTTTCTTATCTGAGCTATGCAGCTGATATCACCCAGAGAGAGAGAAGCAGTATTCTAAGAGACTGAATGTGGCAGAAGAAAACAGAAAGGGTCCTGTTTGAGAGTTTGAAGGGCTGTCCTGGTCTTGCCAGGTGATAGGTCCTTCACCCTTGTGGACAAGCAGTGGGAAGAGTTCTTTTCTTTCACAGACTGTCAGAGGGAGGGTAGCAGGGCACCACTACCCATATGTCAGTAAGGCAGTGTGTTCTGTGAACATCTACTGTTGCACATGAATGGAATTTATACAACTGTATTTTATTTTAAACTGTCAGTGTTAAGTAAATGTGACTGTTAAGTCAAGCAAAGGCTGCAAAAAAAAAAAATAAATAAAAAAAGATGGATTGAGGTGACCAATTTTTATTTGGAGAAATCAGGAACAGAAAACAGTGGTGCAATCAAAGAGAAAAATTAGATTGCAATAGTGGTATTTAATGTGGCACACAGAGAGAAATAAATGGATGCAATTTCCTGTAGTGTTTTCCTAGATTTCAGAAAGCTTTGGAAATGATTGCCACCTTTTGTTGTGGCTAAAACTGGAGTAAGGCTACTCCCCTCACATCACCTGTAACCCTTTCAATTCCCGCCCACGTTCCACCCATTTTGTGATGTTACTGTGACATCAGCAGACAGGAACACCCTCTTTTTCCATTTCTGATGCCTGCCTTCAGCCGATTTACTATGCTTTTCTGTAAAAAAACATAGTAAATCAGTCATTTTAACAAACTGTGATAGTCTGCTTCCTTTTTTGAAACAGGATACCAGAGTTTGTACAATGTTTTCTGGACTACCGGACAATCAATTTGATTTCTGGAGTGTCCGGAAAAAAAATGGATAGGTAGCCACCCTATTTGGAAATTTAGAGAATGGAGAAATGGGAAATAGTAATGTAAGAGACATTCACAAAAGGTCAAAGGTAGAGTAAAAAAAATGTCAAGAGAATGACATAACTAACTTTACCATTAATATTTGGCTGGGGATAAGAAAAGACAAAAGAAACAATGAGAAAATTTATAAAAATAAATTGGGAGTAGAATTTATAAAAAATGAGTCAAACACACAAGATGCAGAAACTTAAACAAAGACGCTTAAAATCGTATTAGAACAACTTTAAAAAGCTTAATTGACAAAGCAGTATTAAGCAGTAACCAGCAAATTAAAAATATCAGCAGAGATACAAATCTAAGAAATAAATAGATAAGAAACCTTTAACAAGTGATTCACTTAAGAAAGAATGGAGAGACACCTAAAACATTGGAAAAACAGACTAAAATTTGATAGAAATGTAAATGATAATCATTTTATTCATGAGTGGTATACATAGTCATGACACAAATGTGTTAAGGCAATCAGCATTACTCGCACACAAGTGCAGCTCTGCCAAGATTAATAGAGGCCATTTACACTTACACCTGATGGCCTTCAATTAATGTATTCAAATTAAGGAATAATAAGATGGTATTGAGAAATGAAGTAAGAGTTCATATGCTAATAAGCCCTCTTTATGCTTGTTTGCCATTCACAGTCACATTTTGATGAATTTCAGCATTGTCTATAGATATATTCTAAAAGGCAGAATCACCCCCTTTCTATGTACTTTGCAACTGGCAAAGTTATTTTAGCTTGCTGATAGCTTAGCTATTTCTCAGTGTGAACTGCTTGTCTTGGACAAGCCAAGTCAAAACCACCTGTACTCTGTGGCAGTCACCTAGCAAGAAGGCAAAGATGTAGATAAAGAATTTCTCATTATAATTTTGATAATCAGGAAATCCTTGATAGGCTTAGAGAGGACAGGAATAATGTAAGGGCTTTAGTAGCTTTAGTAAGCATGTATGACCCAAAGACAGGAATTGGGGGGGGGGGGTGCATGGCCATCCTATCCTTGTGGATACAAAGGTATATATAGCCCTCACTGTACTTGCCTCATGTCCTTCCAGAGCAAGACTGGGGACATGTTGGGTATTTCTCAGGCTTCAGCCTTGAGGATACTTCAGCTGTTCCTTAATATACTTTGGCACATGTGGATCAGTAGATCTATTTCCCGGTGTCAACTCAGGACTGAGCCCAAACTTTGAGTGCCTTTTATGAGGTGGCATGTCTCCCTGAGGTGCTTAGTGTTATGGATTGCATCCATGTTGCCTCAGGGCCTCATCAAGTCCATGAGGGCAGTACCAAATCAAGAAGGGTTACCATTCCATCAACTGCCAGGTAGTGTGAGTTGCATGTGGATGCATCACAATCATATCAGCCCAGTATCTAGACAGGGACTATAATGCTCATGTCTGGCACACTAACTCTCTGTACCATGACTTCATGCATGGTAGAATGCCCCACAATCATCTTGTTGGAAAGTGAAAATCATAATTTTTTGTCTTCTAATTAGTTATTCTTAGTAATATGTTTTGCTTCATACTAAACCATGTTTTCTTTGTTGTGCCCCCTCCATTTTCTCTGTTTTTATGTTCTGTTTTTTAGGTGATGCAGGCTATCCACTGCTGCTATGGCTTATGCCTCTTGTGAGAAATTTGACAGGAGCTGTAGAAAATAATTTTAATACAAACCTGTCCCATATGTGTATTGCCATTGAGAGAATTTTTGACTTGTTAAAAGCCATTTCAGATGCCTGGATGAATCTGGGGGTGTCCTTCTGTATGACCCAGCTACTGCTTGCAGGATCTTTACCATATGTTCCATTCTGGGCAACATGATAATGTACCAGTCAGGTGGTGAATTCTTCCATGATGGTAATGCATTTCTCACTGCTGATCCTACTATGATTAATAATGGCCTGCTGGCAACAGTAGTAAGGGGTACCATGTGTCAGGCTGGTGGACAGTATATGGCAATGCAGGTAAAGAGGCAGTGTCTAGTCCAAAACTATCGAACATTGCATTCAGGTTAGTGTTTCTATTCTTATAAAAACACACAAGAGTATAACTGGTGCATGCAGTGCTATGTTTGCGCTATGCTGTGTAGCCATACCTCTCAACTGTATAGATTTTTGACTGTTATGTTTGGTCCATTTTTTCATAAAATTGTGGTTTCCTGGCAAATTGGTGGCACATCATTAAAGACTGAAGTTAGAAAATAATCACAAAAGGTTTCTCATCCAGGAAAAAAGAGGTCATTGTTCCCCTCTACTCATCGCTCATTAGACCCGAGGTCATTGTTCCCCTCTACTCATCACTCATTAGACCCATTATAGAGTACAACACCCCTTTTGGTATGTACCTCACAAGACATCTACAACAACTGGAAAAGCCACAGAAATATCTCACAAAGAGGATTACTGCCCTCGAACAGATGCTCTATGCAGACTGTCTAAAAAAACTCCAGCTTTATTCCATCGCATATTGCCTACTCAGAGGTGATCTCTGCCTAACATACAAAGCTATGTCAAACACAGAGCTGCTGGACATGCTCCAGTTAAAAAAATCCCAATCCCTCTGAGCTACATGCTCTAGGGACCTAAACCTTGTCACCACAATAAACAGAACATGCTGGAGGGAGAGATTCCTGTCCCAGAGACTTCCCATACTCTGGAACAAACTACCTATCTATATCAAACAAAGCTCCTCATTAGCACTCTTCAAGAAAAATCTTGATGATTGGATGGAAGATAGGAAATTCAACCCTGGGGATCACGTCTGTGTCTCTGCTCAACAGGGGCACAGAAAAATAATTTTCTTGGGTGATGAAAGCCAGGGTACCTTTTTGGCTAGGCTTTTATAGAGCCTAGAGCCAATAGCCTAGTACCTACCTATGAACATATGACAGACATTTGAGTTTCAGACTTCATACCCTTCAGAAAATTCATGCTAATGCGAAACCTGTTATTCCATCAACTTTCTAAGTTTGTAAAAGTAATATTTAAAAATTGTCCCTGTTTGGGGGCCCTTTGTCCCACTTTTATTTATGGCTTTGTCCAGATTTCTTGCTGTAGGCAGTTGAGAGGTATGTGTGTAGCACGTGGTCTGCTGTCACTGTTCGTCAGACATTCACTCTTCTGTTTAAATGATTGCTTTTTACAGTACAGTTAATCATATTACTGATTATAAAATTTATGCCTGACAGTTCGTTGAAACCACTTCAGTGATTTCAAATAATATCCTGTAAGGAATATTTAAATGTTTTACTGGTTTGTTGAAGTATTTTGCATAAGGACTCAAGTTAAGCATGCATGTAATGAAGTCATAGAAATGGGAATTTATTAAAAAATTTTGAATAGTTGACTAACAGGATTTTGCAAAATTGTATGTATTACAGTCTGTAGACTTGCATTTACCATGAATTCATACCTTACACAGGAATGGAAAGTGTGTTGCTTATTTTTGTTAATTATGCAATGTTCGTATAGTTTTACCTAAGATTTATTAGAAATTATTTACTATTCTCTTTCGAGGTTCTGCATATCAAATCAGTTCACTATGTCATACACACCAACTTACGTCTTCCTAAATGGCAGTTATCATTTGTGCAGTTCTGAGGGTAAAGCAGCAACAGTGGCAGTGCTGGTGGCAAGATAGTGATGTAAT
>NW_025050470.1:0-14472 GCF_019279795.1 Protopterus annectens
CTTCTTTGATTGGTGTTAATTGCTCATTAGCCACCCAATTACACTGCTTCAAGTTTCCCGCATTTCATATTCTCCGGGATCACCTCCTGTATCCATGGTTGTTGATGGGCTGGCCAACATGACTGGTTTGGGGGAACGTGAGTCATCCTCGCAGCATGCATCTGTGCAGCGCATTGTATACCAGTGCATCTATTTCCTCACACACCGGTCTTGATGCTGTGATGTGCATTGTACAGCCCAGGTTTGCTGGGCTCCAATGTGCTTCCTCCTACAGCGCACACCCTCTGCATTGACAGGTATTCTCTAGGCCACTCCTCGGTGTTTTACCGCTGCGCCTGCTTGGCAGCCTTTATGCCGGGGTTTGCGATTCAGTATTATCTGCCTCATTTGCATGGCATTGACTACTAATACATGGTTACGGGGCCAGACACCGACGCCACTCCTTGGCAACCCTTGGGCTGTGGTTGTGGCTTTCCATTCATACTATGGTGTATTGTGGCTGTGATGCTGATGTGTCTTATACTGCTCTTTATGGCATTGTCATATTACTTCATTGTTCCTCACCTTCCGCGGACTTGTCCTGGGGTTCTGCTGTGGTTTTTGCGTACATAACATTTATGTCGTTATTTACATTTTCTGCATGTTTTCCTTTGACATTCTCGGTTTCTTTCCACATTGCCATGTTGCACCACTATGACACATGACGTTGGTAGCCTCCCGTTACTCCTATGTCATGTTTGGATATATGTAAACCATTTTTTTTGGTTTACATTGCCGTGCTGTTATGCTACGCCTGCGCCACTTCGTGAATCGCTACTTGCCTTCATTTGCATGGTGCAACACCACACATGGGTATTTAACATACCTACGCCGGAGGTGGCGCAACTCCGGCGTACGCCGCTGATGCATGTGGGTTTGGATCGTACCTGAATCACTCGGCGGCCATGTCTGGCGTTGTGGCGCCTACGCCATGCGTGCGCCTGGCGCAAGGTTCATGAATCCCGGGGTCTGTCAATAACAATGAAAATACATTTATTAAGCTCCCCACATTTCACAGAATGGTTGTAAAGTGCACTTTCTTTTTCTTTTTAATGCCCCTAGCATGCTCTAATACTCTTTCTTTTAATTTTCTTGTGGTTTTACACACATAAAATGCTGAACAAGACAAACAAGTAGCTATATACCCTGCCATTTTAGTGTATATAGCTAGTGAAATATGTAGGAAAAGGAAAGAAAAGTTCTTACCTATTTTACATGCTAACTATGGGAGCACCTTTGCAAAGTCAAAAGTAACAGACTATGACATTAAATAAACAATAGCTCCAAGATTAAAGCTTGATAACCTTGAGATTAAGAAAATCCGATCAAACTTAAAGGATGACTTAAAAATATATCATACAAACAAACTGTAGATAAAATTAAACATTTAAAACCTAATAAAGCTCCAGGCATGGATGGGTTAATATCAGAACTATATAAACGTCTTCCTTCCCATATTATATCCTTTTTTTCACAAAATGTTTATTGAAATTCAGCCTGAAGAACATATTCCATGCTTTTGGAAATATTTCTTAATAACACCAATATTAAAAGGAAATAAAAATTCAAAATTCTGTTCTTCTTATAGACCCATCTCACTACTAATCTTCTTATAGACCCATCTCACTATTAAATAATGATTAGAAAAAATGTATGTCTATTTTTACTGACAGACTAAAAGAGCCTATAGCCCAAGCAATTAACCTTGATCAAACAGGATTTATATATCAAAGTCAAACGCATTACAATATTAAATGCACTTTAACTCTTATAGACTTTTTGAATAGAATGAACAAAGAAGCTTTATTAATTAGTTTTGATACTGGAAAAGTCTTTGACTCTCAAAATTGGAATTATTTATTCAAAATCTTGGATTTATTAGATTTTCTCCAAATCTTCATTTCACTGTTACATAATATTTATAAAAACAATGTTGCATACGTCAAAATATGTCCCTTTACTTCTGAATATATTTCTTAGACTAATGAAACCAAACACTGTTGTCCTTTCTCCAATCCTATTTTCTTTAGCAATTTAATTTTTTGCAGACTTAATTTGAAATAATTCAAACATCAGTGGTATTGATATATCTAATACTTATTCTTCTAAAATCATACTCTTTGCAGATGGTATTTTGTTAACACTTCCGAATTCAAGATCAACCATTCTTGAACTTGAATCCACTATAAAAGCATTTCAATTTATTTCTGGTCTTTATTTTAACCAATCTATATCAAAGTATATAATAATAAATAAAAGGAAAAAAAACTCAAATTTATAAAAATCAAATTATTGGTACTTTAGTCCCCTTGCTTGAATATCTAGGTATTATATTACTATCATCCATAGATGTAATAATGAATGCCAATTCTGGTAATATCATAAATAAAACAAATGATCTTGCTTCTAAATGGAATAAGCTTATCATTTCATTTGAAGACAGACTTCCATTAATAAAGATGATTTTTCCCCAAAACATTGTAAAATTATATTAGAGAAATAAACAACTTTTAAAATTTCTTTGGTTTTTCAATAATCCCAAAATCGCATTTTCTTATCATATAAGAAATTGGATTCATGGGGGGGGGGTAATTTTCCTGACATTGATACTTACATAAAAGCAACAATCTTCAAAATAATACTAAATTGGATTGACCCTAATTATAAATCATACTAGAAAACTTTGCATTTTAATCTTCTAAATAATAAGAATAATATATTATGTAATCATAACTTAACTAATTTAAATATTTTTGGCATTACTTTTGTAACATAATTCAGTATAATGCCTTTACTCCTACAAATTCAAAATATTTGAATTATACACTAAAATATTTTATAAACTTGATTCTGTCAATATAGATATTAAAATCTGCTTTGAATCCTTAATACTTTTTAGTATCATTTTTTTTTCAATAAAACCAACAATCACACACTTGCAACTTGGAAGATCAAGAATTTTATTTGTCGGGATCATTGTTTTAAAGAATTAAAACCTAAATAAATTCAACAACTTATTTCAGAATTTGACTTAAATATTCAGGATTGGTCATTACTACAAAATGTGAAAACTTACATTCAGGAATTATGTCTATCTATATCTCATTCTCACTTTATAGAAAAACCCAAACTAATACAAGTTATCTATGAAATCACATGCAGCAAATTAAAAACTGATAATTCAATCTCAAAACGTTACAAAATACTCATTGAATATAAAGAAAATTTAAATCTTAAATTCTGGAATCACATTACTTTAGAACATGCTTCCCATTTTACTTCTCATAGTAAAGCTCAATTATTACTATTGGTTACTTCTTGGCCCCAATACTGGCATATATTTATTTGGAATTTTTTTGCAAAGAGCCTTCTTAACACCAAATAATATAACTAAAATAAACAGAAGTAATAATATATTTTGTTGGATTTGCTTACAAAATGTAAAGCTGAATGGACTCATTTTTTTATTGTTACTCATATTCATTTAGCTTATTCTGGCTTAAAATAACTTTTCATTATCCAAGTACATCATTTCTTTCAATGTAAATGAAAGGGCTGATTTGAAAATGTCAATGTTTCTCTCTTATGGTCTGTTCTTGCAGTAGTAAAAGGAACTGTATCACCAAAAAGTGGAGAATATGTGCACTATCATCTTTTGAAGACTTTCTCTCCATTTTAAAAGAAACAAGTCTCAGCAAGACAAAAGTCAAAGAACAAGGAATTTGTTCCAACTTATTCATTAATAATCCGTGGGCAAAAGTGATACCTCTTGTTGAATTTTATCAATTGAACTCGACCACCAGTGTTTAACAATTCCAAAGGAATTTAAAAATGAACAAGTCATCTTTTTCTCTTTCGTTTCTTTTTTTTTTTTTTTTTTTTGTGTAAATGGAGTTATATCTTTATCATCTTATTCACTGGCCCTTGTACATACTGTAGATAGTTTGTCATTTTTTCTCATTTGTAATTTCAATATTTATTATTTTCCATATAGTTTTCATACATCTGATTATATATTAATTATCATTTGAAAAACTTAAACTTTTTCAACAAAAAAATCTTACACTATTTAGTAGTGGGCAAATTGTGGAATGTGGTCAGTTTTGTTACCCTGCTACAGCAAACAATAAATTAATGCATTATGTAATCATGTGTTGAGTGCAACACACTCTTTGGCATACACCTAAACAAGGCACCTGAAACAGCTTCAGAGACAATAGAGGTTCCTCGTAAAATTAATACAGGGAGTTAGCAACAAGTCCTATGTGGTCCATCCTAAAATGCTATCCTTGTAATCTGTTTCCTACAAACTGCTGTATGGTGATCTATGCCTAGCCTACAAGGCATCCTCTTATCCCACACTGATGGATTTGTTGCATATCTACAAAACAAATACCATCAGAAATATCCCTTCTAAGGATCTAAACCTTATCCGTGACATAAACACGGCATGTTGAAGGGACAGTACATATTTTATCAATTGCTCATTTTCTAGAAATGATTTCCCATTTATATAAAACTGTTCCTAACCATATTCAAACATAACTTGGATCAACAGATGAAAAATCACAAATTTAGCTCTGGTTTGGCACCTGTGTCCCTAATGAATAGGGACAGCCTGTGAATGATTGATAAGTACAAGCGTATATCATAACTGCAAAATTCCTTTGGGTATTAACACATATAAACAGTATTTTGGAAAATTCAGGGGAAGCTTGACTAGACTTAAAATGGCTATAGGGCCAGTAGCCTAATAATCACATGTGAACTTATCCTGAGAATTTATATTAAATAACTCTGCATTTAACAGAGATGATTATATGATTTTATAACTTTAGAAATACTGCTTGTCTAGTCTGACCACCAATCAATCCTTGCTCATTCTAAAATGGGATGCCCCTGCAGAAGCATTCTCTCATATCTTGAATATTCTACATATGGTATAAATAATGCTGCAGGTTTCAAAAGTTTAAATTTGGAATGAGAGATTTAAAATACTTATTTTTAATTCTGAACTGAAAAAAATACATAGGTTCAAAGGTGTTTACTAGGCTAATGACCACAAGGGCCTTTTTAAGCCTAGCCATGCATCCCAAATCTCTGACAAGTTCTGATACCCTTGATAAGTGTAAGCATGGGTTACCTGTGTCCATTAGAGACATAGGTGCCAAACCAGGGTTGAATTTATGGTTTCCCATCCAGTTGTGCAAGCTGCACTTGAATTAGGTTAGGGAGGATCTCTGCTTCACATGGATGGGTCTCTGGGATAAATATCTCTCCAGCAGGTGCTATTTATATCACAGGCAAGGTTTAAGTCTTTCGAACAGGTAAGTCTGGTGCTGTTTGTTTTGTGGATATGCAGGAGGTCCATCAGAGTGGGGTCTGACAATGCCCTGTATGCCAGGCATAGATCTCCCCTCAAAAGCCTGTAGGAAACAGAATACAGGGATAGGGCCTTGAGGCAGTCTGTATATCATCTTACAGTGTTTCCATTTTCTTTTAGTTCATTTGCTGCAGAGACATATTACCTTATTTAAACCATCTGTAGTTTTCTAATAGAAATCTGCAGACCGTGTCTTCAAAAGAAAAAAATATCTACAGGTTTACATTTTGTTTCAGACTTTAGAACTTGTAAAAACAGTACAGCTGACATGCTATTAAAACTTTGTTATTAATTAAGTCTCTCATATTGTCAAAAGATTTTAATACTCTTAACATATACTGGAAGAATCACGCAGATAAAAATAAGCAAAAAGGTTTATTTTACATGCATGGAGACATGCTACAAAGTACATGGTATGTCAGCAGTCTAATTTTTGTACACTTCACATGGGTTTTTATACCCTTCTCTGCACATACACAGTAACTGGTTACCAGACAAGGAATTTCAGTCAAGGCTATAAATTCACATACTGGAGCCTTAGATGGTCAGAGGTCAGGCACAAGATAAGCTTGTGCCTGGACCAAGGTAACATCTGTGCATTCCTCTTTGGTCAGCAAATTCTAAATAAGAAAAACAACTTATTTTAACTTGCTTCTTTGCACACGATGCAATTTCACATTTTACCCTTACTATACATGATACAAAGATGTTGAATACAAAGATTCTTACTACATTTCCCCCCTAACAACACTTTGTATCACCAGTAATACATTTTATTTATACAGTTTTTCGCATGACTCGTGTTCTGTATATTCAGAATAATAAGCTTTAGTTGCATTGGCAGACAATACACTTGATATTATCATTCGGATGCAAGGAATGCAGCAACAACCCAACAGTAGGAATATAATGGCACCAACACATGTAGCAATTAAGACAGTCATAAGTACTGTTCCCCAATTTCCAAACCAATTTTGGAAAAAGTTAGTTAATGGATTCTGTCTTGGTTTTGTAAGTTCAGAAACTTGTTGTAGGATCTCTAGATGACTGTCAATGTCATGTTCGTTATCTGGAATAAACGAGCAACACTCCTCCTGGATAAGAGCGCAAGTACCTCCTTTCACTGCTAGGGTGAAATCGAGCACCATACGATTCTGCAACACTACAGTCCTCATTGCAGTTAACTCATCCGTCACCAATTCTAGCGCAGAAAAAGTTGCATTGCTCAGAGTTTCTAACAGTTTTGGCAGTTTTCTGAGCTCCCAAATGGATTTTACGGTCCCATATGCTGGAAGAATACCAGCCCAGGAAATAACATCATCGCCCAAGTCCATGTGTGATAGCCCCTTGCTGCTACTATGGGCCAAATCGTGCTGATAGATCCAGGATGCATCAACGTTACCTACGGGATTAACAGGTTTATTAACAGTACATACATTTCGTATTTTACCTTGGGGAAGAGAAAATGTATGTCTTATAGCCGGTGCTAAATAAACCAAAAAGCAACTGCCTGACCAATTCCTCGGTAACCATTTGTATGCTTTTCTACCTCAGATAAAATAACAATCATTTACTTTAAGTGTAATATTTACTGGAACAGAGTGATTTCCTTTATCTTGCAGCCCTTTAAACAAAAGATCATACACAGATAACATTTTTTTCAAAGAAACTTGTGTCATTAACAAGCCCTGTACTATTAACAAGCACTCTTATAGGCTTGAAATTCGTTGCACAGTGCCCATCTATTGTACAGTTATGAATTATTGTTACATTACACTGACTCCATCCAACCTTAATCTTGCCAAATCTTTAAAAACATACAGTTCCATTCTGGCGACCCATGAGGGGTAATGCTATTTTGTCCTTTAAGGCTACATTTGAAGTTTCAAATAGTAAATTAGTCCATGTATCATTTGCCCCCAAAGGGACTGTACCTAACATTAGACCACCGTGTACAGTAGGGATAGCCGTGCATATCCAACAATTTGAAACATTAAAAGTTAGAGCATATGCATACTTAATAGCTTGATATGAATTAAAAAGCGGATGCCAAGCCGTATTCTCGTCTTTCTTTACTTGGCTAGTCTTGTTTGAAAATAAAAATGGCCAAAACAGAAAAGTAACAATCACACTTATTAACAACAAAATTATTTTGGAATGCTTTTGTGGGAAGGGCTGCTCCCTTCCGGTATTTCTCTGCATTGCTACAATAGTCAGATATTCATACAAAACAAGATTACTACTAATCAGTGTTCCTCAGGGGAACTCAAGTTTTTGTCCAGTTCAAACTGTTTTACCAGTTTACAGTGTGTCAGATGGATCCACGATGTTCGTTCTTTTATTCGGACTGCTGTAGGTGTTGCAATCAAAACCTGGTATGGACCTTCCCACTTAGGCGAGGCCCAGGTTTTCCTCTTGACAATTTTAATCCAAACACAGTTCCTGGGTTTCACTTCCAGGATCCTGTTGTTCTTCTGATCTGAAAAGCAATCATTCATTAAAGAGGTGTTAGTTCTGGTCAGCAATTTCCTCATGTAATCTGCTATCTCTTCACCCCCCTCACATTCTGCGGGCAAAAGATTTTGCCACTGCGGGACGTAATAAGGTCTCCCGTATAATAGTTCAAATGGTGTGACCCCTTTTGAGGTGGGAGTGGTACGCATGGACAAGAGTGCCAGAGGTAAGCAGTTTATCCAAGACTGATGTGTCTCGGCCATGAGTTTACGTAACTTGCCTTTGAGAATGCCATTATGGCGTTCAACCAACCCTGCTGACTGTGGGTGGTAGGCACAATGGTGTTTTAACTCTATCTGAAAAACGGCGGCCAACTTTTGAATAACTTGGTTTACGAAATGTGTGCCATTATCAGAATAGATGCGTGTAGGTAGCCCAAAATGAGGGATAATGTTATTTATAAGGGCCTTGGCTACCGACAGTGCATCTGGGTGTGCTACTGGAAAAGCTTCAACCCATTTTGTAAAAGCGTCAATAATGACTAACACAAATCACTTTTGTTGAACAGGAGTTAGTTCAATAAAATCCATGCAGATTGTGTGAAATGGATACGGAGGCAGCGGAAAAGCTGCTAGGGTGATCCGCACCCCACCACCATGGTATCGTGCACAAAGCAGGCACGATAAACAAAATCGTTTAGCGTATGCTATAAAGCCCTTGGTCCAGAACATTTGCTGGATCATTTGAACCATAGCAGCAGGGCCCAGATGAGATGGGCCATGCGTCACTAATGAGGCATACCTAAAAGGTTTGTTGGTAAGACATACTTATCATTTGGACCTACAAAAACTCCCTGCTTTTGAATAGCCCCATATTTAATCCATCGCTGTTTTTCCTGAACTGTACTAAGTTTCTGCATTACCTGTAAAGTTTGTAGATCAAATTTATCTGTAGGGTGAAGTTCCTTCTGTGTGGTCTCGAGTGCAAAGGTAGAGGTTAAGGCTACACTTTTTGCAGTTTTGTCGGCCAGTGCATTTCCAAGTGATACTGGATCCTTGGCATTCATGTGCGCTGCACACTTACAGATGGCCAGTCCCCGTGGCAGTTGGACAGCTTGTAAGAGGCTAAGGATTAAATCCTTGTGGGTTATTTCCTTTCCTGAGGCCATAACCATTCCCCTAATTTTCCATTGCTGTGCAAAGACATGGACCGTGGAAAAAGCATACTGACTATCTGTGTAGATAGTAACTGCCTTATCCTTGGAGATGGTGCATGCTCTGGACAAAGCAATCAATTCGGCCGCTTATGCGGACAGGTTCCTGGGGAGGAGTTTTGCCTCCAGTACCTTAGTCTTAATTGTGACTGCATACCCCACTTGTGTGATACCTGCCTCATTTTTACGTGCTGACCCATCTACAAACAGGGTCCAATCTGAATTTGACAAAGGTTGGTCCTTCAGGTCTGGTCTTGGTAAGACATTAGAGTGTATTAAATCTAAACACACGTGAGGGGCACCATCGTCAGCTGTAGGTAACAGCGTGGCTGGATTAAGAGTGGTGCATCACTCAATGGTCATGTGTGGTTGTGATAGTAACGTTGTCATGCAGGATAAGTGTCTGCTAGGAGAGAGAAAGGTAACTTTATCCTGTAGTAGTATTACCGCTGACGGGAGTGCGGTACTAAGGTAAGGTCATGAAACAAAACTAGGTTGCAGATGCTTGCACAGCCTGTCGCGGCGACTACCACTTGTACACAGTGTGGCAAAGATCGTGCCACTGTGTCCAATTTACTGGAATAAAAAGCTAATGGTCTCAACTTATCCCCATAAGTTTGCAACAGAACCGATGTCATAAAACCCTGCTTACAATCTACTGTCTGAACAAAGGGTTTTGTATAATCAGGGAAGCTAAGTGTTGCAGATCCTGCTATCAATTGTTTTACCCTAGTAAATGCCTGTATTGCCTTATCCGTCCATTGCAGCGCGTCATGTGCTGCCATGGGAAGTGCGAAAATCTGAAAGTGGACTTACTTCCTCTGCATAGTTGGGAATCCAACTATGACAAAAATTTGTTATTCCTAAAAATGACATCATTCCTTTTTTTGTGCTGGGCATTGGTGCCTGTAAAATGGCTTCTTTTCTACAGTTGTCTAGTTGTCTACCAGCAGTTGAAATGGTATAGCCTAGATACTGTACTTCAGTTTTACAAAATTGTAATTTAGATTTATTTACCTTATGTCCCTCTTTCGCCAAAAAATGCAATAACCGAATAGTTTTGGACTCACAGGCAGCCTCCATGGGTGCAGCCAGTAAGATGTCATCCACGTACAATAGTAGATGACAGCCATGCTCTGGTTGAAACTGTGCCAGGTTTGTCGACATTTCTTGCGAAAAGATTGTAGGGCTTTCACAATATCCCTGCGGCAGTCGTGTGTATGTGTACCACTTGCAAATAAACGTAAAAGCGAACCAAAACCTACTATCTTCCTGTAGGGGAATAGAAAAGAATGCGTTACTAATGTCAGTAACAGAAAAATACTTATCCGTGGGAAGGATATCATTTAACAAAACAGATGGATATGGGACCATAGGAGCCCTTGGCACTACAGCAGCATTTACAGCCTGCAGATCCTGTACCATTCTCCATGTCCCGTCCGGTTTCCTTACTGGGAACAAGGGTGTGTTACACGGTGAAGCTGTGCATGGAATTAAAACCCCAGCTCTCAGTAGAGCCGTAATCACTGGTAGAATGCCTTCTTCTGCCTTTTTAATTAATGGATACTGATGCTTATGAGGTCTAAAATCGGATTTTGGAGTTATTTTAACCTGTCCTGCTGTTTTTATTAGCCCAATGTCGTGTTGTCCACAGGACCACAAGGAGTCTGGCACTGATTGTAACTTTAATTCTTCTTGTGGGGTTAGGAGACATAGTCAGAATGGCCCTCCCCCGGGTGGCGTTAGCCTGTCTTCGCGGAGGTGCACTGTTGGTCTAGCCTGGGTGACCCAATTTAGTCTTTGTACCTGAACTCCTTTTACATGCCAATTGTTCCGGCATCATTTTGGCCCATTCAGTAACTTTCCTCCCCACCAGATACCATGCCATTTGTTCTTCCCTTGTTACAGAGACGTGCAATAGAATTATTGCGAAAAAGTAACTGCATATCCTTTGTAAGACTGCATGTAACTGCAGAATTTCCTAATTTATCCCAATAGAGATTTTGTAACAGGATTTTTGTGACCTTGTGTTTAAAAAATTGCTCCTCATATTTGTCATCTTGTCCCACATACTTTCTGTAATACATTGTACAGTGTAGTTGTTTAGCTACCACTGGCGGTTTTGTGCCATATTTGCTTAAGGCCAAATTTAGTTAGCTCATTTACTACATTTTGTGGTCCAGTTTCAACAAGATCATTACTATACCAGTAGTGTAAATCACCCTGCCCCACTTGTAACATAACATCTTGAATTTCTACTCGTTTGGCTAGAATCCCTGATGCAGTCGGTACAGCTGCTTTGCCAAACACGTGCATTAAATCTCTTCCTAATAAGTTTACAGGGCAAATTTTGGAGATAATAACTCGAAACCTGATAGTTTGGTTAGTTTCAGGGTCCATGAACCATAAAGGTTTAGATAATGGTTCCTTATAGATGCGGCCATTTGCTGCCTTGACTAATACATAGTCATCAGAAGTTACATCGGATGGCACTGCAGAGTTTCTTAGCAGGGTCCTGGAGGCCCCTGAATCACACAAAAATTCTACATCCTTACCTTCTACTTGAAGTGTGATTATCGGTTGTGCCTCTAGCTGCATAGTTACAGCCAGCACTGTTAAATTAACAACCTGATATTCACCTTCTTCTGAAAAATCAGTCATTTCATTTTCCCATCCTGCACATTCACCCTTACCTTCTTCGTTTGCGTCCTCAAAATCTTCCTCTTCACTCTGTCTTATTGACTCTGGCCAATCAGCCTCTTTATCCGGGTCTGATTCACCTCCACCACCATCATATAGTCATGCTGACCCGTGATCCGGGGTGGTTTTAGTTTTTTCAGAAGACCGGCAATCCCTCGCAAAATGTCCCTTTTTACCACATTTGAAACATTCTCCTCTTTTTTGTCTACCTTCATAATCTTCGGAATGTCCCACATTCCCTCTTCCTCTACCCCTGCCTCTGCCCCTTCCTCTACCCCTGTTAGTCGGACCTTGCAGTAGCATAAGTGTCCCATCTTCGCTCACGGTAAAGGTTTGAGCTTTTTTTTTTCTTTTCTTCTAAATATTTTTCTGCATGTCTTGCATACTCCAGTAGGAGCTGACGATGCCGTCCGATGGTCTATCATATGCTTTTGGACAAAGTTGCTAATAGCACTTTTACATCCTTTTAAAAAGCCATTTTTTAGTTGTTGTTCATATGAGGAGTCTTTTGACTGATCTATTTCTTTTTGCATACTACTATGGTTATCAAAGCACTGGGTAAGTCTCTGCAAATAGTTGTCTACTTTTTCATTGTCTGCTTGTATACATCTATTGATACAGGTCCAGTCTGCCCTAGGCTTCCATTTATCCAAAATATGGGCTAGTAAATCCTTGACCTGCTTTTGGTATGAGTCCGAATTGTGGGCAAGTGGCTTATTATCTACTCTGGTTATGGGATCCCAGTCCTCACAGACCAAGTGACAGTCGGGACCCAAAATTTGTCGAACTACTTGTTCCAACTCTACGGCATTTAGCTTATAACTTTCTATCATGCCTGCGACATCTTCACAAAACTTGGTCATATCTAACCTAGGGTGTGGTATTCCTTCTACGGCTTTTCGAATGTCTTCCCACGTCCAGGGTCGATAAACTAAAATGGTGGGACCCTGTCCGAATGTACCCGCTTGTGGATTTGCTACCTCTATGAGGGGATACTCTGTGGATGCCGAATTAACTTCGGTTTCCTTTTGTTTCCATTCTGATTTGTCTATACTATGGATTCGTAGGTCCAGAATGTCATCCGCCTGCTTTTGTAAAACTACGGGAGGTATGGTTTTGCTTTGACTCACTTCTTCACTTTTCTGATACTGAGGTGGACTGGTTTTAAGGGTTTCCGGATTTGGATATAAGGGTGGGGCCGTCACCTTGCGACAGATGGCAGATGTTTCATTATCGTCCTTTGGACGAAAAATGTATCTTTTGCACTCGAGTCACCAGTTTTTTTGTTTTGAAGCTGTTCTCTATATTTTTTATTAGCTTCCTCTAACCACTTCTGAGCCTGGAGAAATCCTATTCTCTTTTGATCTTTAACCTTATTTCCTGCATCCTTACGTAAACTTTTTACCAAATTGTGACATTCTAATTTGTTTAGATTTCCACTAAACTCATAATCTTTTCCCCATTTTTTTAGAAATTTTAAATTATTTGGATGTAGGTTGAACATATATTGTTCATCCTCGGTTCTTTTGTTTGAGCGGTCGCTGCAACTACAGCAACTACTCCGTTTCCATTTTTCTAATCTGAGAGAAATATTAGTTTCCTTTTCCTGAGATCTCTACCGTTCTTTTGTAAAATTAAACCAAAAGACGATTCCCTTATGACTAGTCCCTTTGTTCTTTTAAAAAGAGAACAATACGAAAAGAAAGAGAAAAAAATGTTACGCTTACCTTTCTGCGGTTCTTCCGCCCGTTCGTCACCGTCCCACGGATCTAATCTAAGAGTGACTGGCCTCTACTTACGACTTCTTCATTGGAGGTCTTTCCATTCAAGGGAGCCCGAGATTCGTTCTCCCCTTCCTGTACAGGTTTTTCAGTCCCTCTTATGCGATTCGTACCGTGAAGAGGTGGCCCCACGGTGTTGGGTGCCAGAAATGTCAAAAGATTTTAATACTCTTAGCATATACTGGAAGAATCACACAGATAAAAATAAGCAAAAAGGTTTATTTTACATGCATGGAGACATGCTACAAAGAGCATGGTATGTCAGCAGTCTAATTTTTGTACACTTCACATGGGTTTTTATACCCTTCTCTGCACGTACACAGTAACTGGTTACCAGACAAGGAATTTCAGTCAAGGCTATATTCACATACTGGAGCCTTAGATGGTCAGAGGTCAGGCACAAGATAAGCTTGTGCCTGGACCAAGGTAACATCTGTGCATTCCTCTTTGGTCAGCAAATTCTAAATAAGAAAAACAACTTATTTTAACTTGCTTCTTTGCACACAATGCAATTTCACATTTTAACCCTTACTATACATGATACAAAGATTCTTACTACACATATCTTACCAACAAAGGGAAAGTAATTGCATATCTTAGAAGTTTCTTCATGCCCAGCAATCCTTTGTAGCTAACTGGATTTTTCAGTAAGCAGATGTATACATTATTAAACTTTTAATCTAGTTGCTTAGAAAAGATGTTGCAAAAGTTGGACTTTATTACCAGCATCTGACCATCCATACATCTTTTTATTGCATTACCCATTGAACCACTGTAGGTACTTCACTGTCATTTCCTTTTTAACCCATGACTTTTATGGCTTTTTGAAATGATATAGTAGTACTAGTAACCTGATGGAAATAAAACATACCCCGGGATTCATGAACCTTTAGCCAGGCCAG
>NW_025050471.1:0-13707 GCF_019279795.1 Protopterus annectens
AGGGGAAATGCCTCTGCGTGGTTTCAGTAATTGAGGTTCCCCCTCTGTGTGTGTGTCCATGCAGGTAGGTGTGGTAGCCTCACCCCGGCCCTCCTGTGTGTGTGTTTCCAGCTGCCTCTGCAGATGGACACATGCTTTTAGACAACTTTCCACAACACATACCTTGGCTATTGCCAGCTATTTCTCCTTATGGATGATGTCACCCGCCAGAAGCATATGCCTCTGACAGCGCTGTGTTCAGTAATCTCAGTAGCGCGTTCTGTAAATTCATCATGCTGTAGTGTGTTCATGTAGGTAGGCGTAGGTTCGACTCCCGGCCCTTCCCCAGTGTGTGTGTGTGTGTGTTTCCAGCTGCCTCTTCGGATGGACATGCTTTTAGACGCTTTGCAACACATACCTTGGCTATTGCTAGCTATTCCCTTATGGATGATGTCACCCACCTAGAAGTATGCCTCTGACAGCACTGTGCTCAGTAATCTTGGTAGCGCGTTCTGCAAATGCATCATGCTGTAGTGAGTTCATGTAGGTAGGTGTAGGTTCAACTCCCGGCCCCTCCCTGTGTGTGTGTGTGTTTCCAGCTGCCTTTGCAGATGGACATGCTTTTAGACACTTCGCAACACATACCTTGGCTATTGCCAGCTATTCCCTTATGGATGATGTCACCTGCCTAGAAGTATGCCTCTGACAGCGCTGTGCTCAGTAATCTCGGTAAAGCATTTGTAAATGCATCATGCTGTGGTGTTCATGTAGGTAGCAGCAGGGTCTCCGACTCCCGGCTCTTACCTGTGTGTGTGTGTGTGTGGGTGTGTGTGTTTCCAGCTGCCTCTGCAGATGAACATGCTTTTAGACGCTTCACAACACATACATTGGCTATTGCCAGCTATTCCCTTATGGATGATGTCACCCACCTAGAAGTATGCCTGTGACAGCACTGTGCTCAGTAATCTCGGCAGCGCGTTCTATAAATGCATTATGCTGTAGTGTGTTCATGTAGATAGGCATAGGTTCAACTCCCGACCCTTCCCTGTTTGTGTGGGTGTGTTTCCAGCTGCCTCTGCAGATAGACTTGCTTTTAGACGCTCAAGCAACACATGGCCCTTTATGGCTATTGCAAAGCTATTCCCTTATGGATGATGTCACCCACCTAGAAGTATGCCTCTGACAGCGCTGTGCTCAGTAATCTCGGTAGCGTGTTTTGTAAATGCATCATGCTGTAGTGTGTTCATGTAGATAAGTGTAGGTTTGACTCCCGGCCCTTCCCTGTGTGTGTGTTTCCAGCTGCCTCTGCAGATGAAGATGCTTTTAGACGCTTCGCAACACATACCTTGGCTATTGCCAGCTATTCCCTTACGGATGATGTCACCCACCTAGAAGTATGCCTCTGACAGCACTGTGCTCAGTAATCTCGGTAGCGCGTTCTGTAAGTTTATCATGCTGTAGTGTGTTCATGTAGGTAGGCATAGGTTCGACTCCCGGTCCTTCCCCGTGTGTGTGTGTGTGTGAGGTGTGTGTGTGTGTTTCCAGCTGCCTCTGCGGATGGACATGCTTTTAGACGCTTCGCAACACATACCTTGGCTATTGCCAGCTATTCCCTTATGGATGATGTCACCCGCCTAGAAGTATGCCTCTGAAAGCATTGTGCTCAGTAGTCTTGGTAGGGTGTTCTGTAAATGCATCATGCTGTAGTGTGTTCATGTAAGTAGGCATAGGTTCGACTCCCGGCTCTTCCCTGTGTGTGTGTGTTTCCAGCTGCCTCTGCAGATGAACATGCCACTTTAGACGCCGTTAAACACATGTACCTTGGCTATTGCCAGCTATTCCCTTACGGATGATGTCACCCGCCTAGAAGTATGCCTCTGACAGCATTGTGCTCAGTAATCTCGGTAGCTCGTTCTGTAAGTTCATCATGCTGTAGTGTGTTCATGTAGGTAGGCGTAGTTTCAACTCGGCCCCCGTGTGTGTGTTCACAGCTGCCCTAGTAGAGTGTAGTTATTTTAGATGCTTGGCAACACATACCTTGGCTATTGGTGGCTATTCCTTTACGGATGTTGTCACCCACCTGGATGTGTGCCTCTGACGGTGCTGTGTTCAGTGGTCCATGCAGCGCGTTCCATACCTGTGTCATACTGTTGTGCGGTTGGGTATGTGGGGGTGTGGTCAATCACCATGCCTGCCAGATGTGTGTGTGTGTCTATGCTCCCAGCCGCATGGGTTCATAGGGTATGGCTTTAGAGTTTCCACAGAACACTTATATCCTGCTGCCATCCTTGTGTTTGTGGATGGTGAGACGCAGCTCGTGGACTGCCTGTGTGCCTGCTGTGGTTGGCGACCTCCGTAGTGTGTTCTCCACGTGCACCCTGCTGTGGTGTGGTGGGGTGGTGCTGTGTACGTTACACTCACGGCCTTGCCACATGTGTCTGTCTGTATCTCTCTCGTTGTATATATACATACCTATGTTGTGCCCATAGCTGCTCTTTCCGTGGCATGGACAGCTGTCTGTCCCATGTATCGTGAGCATATTTACGTGACTGACGCACATAGAACTGTGGTACGATGCATATCCACTCATTGTCCATGCAGCGTCCGTGATTCAGAACGCCCCTAGAGACATTCTGCTGGATATCGTGGCAGACAGCTATCCTTGCTGTACTGACACTGTACCAATACACGCCATATAAACCTTGTGTATAATTGCCTGTTCATGGTGTGTGTGTCGTCTGCTATCTGTGCTGTATGCATGAGAATTGCGTCGTGTGTGTCCGCTTATAGCCGTCTGTGCAGGTGTCGCCACTCATGGGTAGCGTCCTTGTAGACCGCTGTTTCATGTGCACTTCAGCACATACCTGCAGACCCGTGCACTACCCCTCCCTCTGACAGCGGCCTTAGATCGACCGCTGCCCTCAGGCTATCAGGGCTCCATGGCGCCCACCACCACAACACATGAATTGCCCCCATCCTGGTGTACCTACATGACATACCTACTAGACAGGTGGCCCTACTTAAAGTCGCGGCCGCCCTTGGCAGCCGCAGGATTGGCGTATGCCTATGGCCGGCTATGAGCACATCACAAGGCATACATTTACATTCAGAGTTTTACAAAGGCTAGGTTATAATACCAGAGGGGGGACCTCATCAACTATGCTTTAGAATGCGGATTGAGATGGATTATTAGGTGGAGAGTTGACCACACACCAGGGCTGACTGATGAAACACTGATTAAGCCTCTTTTGAGAAGCAGGTGGCTTAAACCCAAGTAACAGGAATGTAGTTTAGGTACACATATACAGTTAACACACATTAGTCCACTCTTTCAGTTGTTTACCACTGTATTACATTGATATGATATACATATCTTCTATATATATTGTTAGATCTTTGATTGATGAGTATTAGGCATAGTACAATATCATATAATACATGTTTTAATAGGATGTTTTTGGAGATGTTAATATATGTGCGTGCGTCTGTGCTTTATATGCTGTGGTTAATTGTTCATTGTTTGCTGAGAAATTGACCAATGAAAGTGTAAGGAGGGATATTTAAAGCCTGGATGCTTTTATGTTATGTGTAAGTCTGGCCAGACCTCTGTTGAAAGCTTACTTGTCTATGAAGGAACCTTTGTATACCATTTGGGCACTGTCCTGGACAATTTCTACGTTGACTGTTTCATCTACCTATGTGTGTTTTGGATTGTGTGCCATAAGGTGCCAGCGGTTCTTTGATGTTGATTAGGTGTATTCCATGGTCAATTGACATTAATCCTATTAATTCACTGAAGGATGTTCTTTATAAGTGGGAACGCCATGGTTTAACCATCCTATGACCTTCCTAGCTGAAGTTGTTAGTGTGCCATTGGTATGTGTTCCACAGGCCCATTTGTTCCGCAGTATGGGCGAGTGATCCCCATTTGGTGCTGGCAGATTGAGTGCTGTATGCGCGGTATTCGCATCGGCGGACTGACTTTGTATGGGGAGTGTCTACTGTAGTCCCTATCTGTATTTCCTGTGTTATGCCTTACTGCAGCTGTGTAATTCCATCAGGTTTCCAGTTATGGGTGCCATCTTGATCGTACGCTTGTCCATCCATGGGAATTGCCTACTGGACACTGGTATAGGGCTGTACACATTTCACACCTGCATTTAGCATTATCCGGTGGATGCTTTGCATTATTAGTGGGAGTAAGGCATGTGCTATACCCACATCCCTCCCACGGGGCGGGACAACGGATTATCTGCCAAACAACACCGAGCCCCATTTCTGCATACCCAGGATCCCATGGCTGCAACCCACGATGGTACCAATTACACATCCTTCATGTGTGCGGGACTGGGATGTGGACGCACTTCTATGGACTCGACAATCTGGGGATTTCTGTTCATATGTCCTGCATTTCATGGACACTTGTCATCAACCTTGAACACGCTGGTGGTGCATATGTCTAGCTGTGCCGTAGCCATGGCTGTCACTTCTTCTGGGTCGATCGATCGCAGCTGGTAGATATTACGTACGGATCAATTTTTGGGGTCCTACAATGGACACCAATGTGCATATGTAAAGTGTAGAACTTGTTGGACTGCATCCATCTGGCCAGTGGTTTTGACTGCTGCTGTATGTTCCCCAATCACGGATGTCTGTTTGACTACCCATATTATGTAGTGCTACGAAAACCAGGTTTTTCTAAAATGAACCCAAATGGTGTAAATCCAATGATGCAGGTTAGCAACTGGTTTAAATAATCCTCAGAGGTCCCAATAGGAAATATCCGCCACTGCATTGTCAAAATAACACCACCAGAACATGTAGATCCTATTAATTCATTGAAGGATGATCTTTATAAGTGGGAACGCCATAGTTTAACCATCCTATGACCTTCCTAGTTGACGTTGTTGGTGTGCCATTAGTATGTGTTCCACAGGTCGCCCATTTGTTCCGCAGTATGGAAGCGAGTGATCTCCATTTTGGTGCTGGCAGATTGAGTGCTGTGTACGCCGGTATTCGCACGGCAGTCTGACTTTGTATGGGGAGTGTCTACTGTAGTCCCTATCTGTATTCCCTGTGTTATGCCTTACAGCTGCTGTGTAATTCCTCCAGGTTTCCAGTTATGGGTGCCATCTTGGTCGTACGCTTGTCCATCCATGGGAATTGCCTACTGGACACTGGTATAGAGCTGTACACATTTCACACCTGCATTTAGCATTATCCGGTGGATGCTTTGCATTATTAGTGGGGAGTAAGGCATGTGCTATACCCACATCCCTCCCACGGGGCGGGACAATGGATTATCTGCCAAACAACACCGAGCCCCATTTCTGCATACCCAGGATCCCATGGCTGCAACCCACGATGGTACCAATTACACATCCTTCATGTGTGCGGGACTGGGATGTGGATGCACTTCTATGGACTCGACAATCTGGGGATTTCTGTTCATATGTCCTGCATTTCATGGACACTTGTCATCAACCTTGAACACGCTGGTGGTGCATATGTCTAGCTGTGCCGTAGTCACGGCTGTCACTTCTTCTGGGTCGATCGATCGCAGCTGGTAGATATTACGTACGGATCAATTTTTGGGGTCCTACAATGGACACCAATGTGCATATGTAAAGTGTAGAACTTGTTGGACTGTGTCCATCTGGCCAGTGGTTTTGACTGCTGCTGTATGTTCCCCAATCGCGGATGTCTGTTTAACTACCCATATTATGTAGTGCTACGAAAACCAGGTTTTTCTAAAATGAACCCAAATGGTGTAAATCCAATGATGCAGGTTAGCAACTGGTTTAAATAATCCTCAGAGGTCCCAATAGGAAATATCCGCCACTGCATTGTCAAAATAACACCACCAAAACATGTAGATCCTATTAATTCATTGAAGGATGTTTTTTATAAGTGGGAACGCCATAGTTTAACCATCCTATGACCTTCCTAGTTGACGTTGTTGGTGTGCCATTAGTATGTGTTCCACAGGTCACCCATTTGTTCCGCAGTATGGAAGCGAGTGATCCCCATTTTGGTGCTGGCAGATTGAGTGCTGTGTACGCCGGTATTCGCACTGCGGTCTGACTTTGTATGGGGAGTGTCTACTGTAGTCCCTATCTGTATTCCCTGTGTTATGCCTTACAGCTGCTGTGTAATTCCACCAGGTTTCCAGTTATGGGTGCCATCTTGGTCGTACGCTTGTCCATCCATGGGAATTGCCTACTGGACACTGGTATAGGGCTGTACACATTTCACACCTGCATTTAGCATTATCCGGTGGATGCTTTGCATTATTAGTGGGGAGTAAGGCATGTGCTATACCCACATCCCTCCTTAGGCGGACAACGGATTATCTGCCAAACAACACCGAGCCCCATTTCTGCATACCCAGGATCCCATGGCTGTAACCCTCGACAGTACCCATTACACATCCTTCATGTGTGCGGGACTGGGATGTGGACGCACTTCTATGGACTCGACAATCTGGTGATTTCTGTTCATATGTCCTCCATTTCATGGACACTTGTCATCAACCTTAAACACGCTGGTGGTGCATATGTCTAGCTGTGCCATAGTCACGGCTGTCACTCCTTCAGGGTCGCTCGCTCGCATCTGGTAGATATTGCGTATGGGTCAATTTTTGGGGTCCTACAATGGACACCAATGTGCATATGTAAAGTGTAGAACTTGTTGGACTGTGTCCATCTGGCCAGTGGTTTTGACTGCTGCTGTATGTTCCCCAATCGCGGATGTCTGTTTGACTACCCATATTATGTAGTGCTACGAAAACCAGGTTTTTCAAAACTGAACACAAATGGTGTACATCCAAAGATGCAAGTTAGCAACTGCTTTAAATAATCCTCAGAAGTCCCAATAGGGAAGATTCGCCACTTTATTGTCAAAATAACACCACCACAACAAGTAGATCACGAGCACTTTCGCCCGGTCTTACCGGGCATTTTCAAGTGTAATTAGCTAAAACAATAACTCTAGCTTTTTATAGCTAGTGCGTTCTGTTAATTAACTAATTGATTAATATATCACCATATTGTAAATAAATTAAATCCACTTCTACAAGCATTAAAGAGACAAATACATATTTAAAACTGCTCGACACAATAAATGCATTGTTAAAATGTATGTATGCAACTTATATGAATTCAAACAAAATTCATTCTTTATGTTCAAAGTTGTTTGTGAACCATTTGAACCAAATAAAACATCAGTTCCATGGTGATATTTTAATCAATTAGTTCTATAAAAGCTAGAGTTATTGGTTTAGCTAATTACACCTGAAAAAGCCCGGTAAGAACGGGCGACAGCGCTTGTGATCTACTTGTTTTGGTGGTGTTATTTTGACAATAAAGTGGCGCATCTTTCCTATTGGGACTTCGGAGGATTATTTAGAGCAGTTGCTAACTTGCATCTTTGGATTTACACCATTTGGGTTCATTTTTGAAACACTTGGTTTTCGTAGCACTACATTGGGCCAGATTCAGGAAGGCTTACACGGAGTTCAAAAGTAGTGTAAGCCTCCTTGTAAGCCTCCTGATTCAGGAACAGCCCAAATCTCTGTGTAAGAGACAGCTAACACGTCTCTTACACGGACTGGGCGTGGAAATGCTCAATACCTCATTTGCAGCTCCAAGATATGCAAATGAGGTATTTGAGCAATCCACGAAGCCAAAACCAGTCCGTGTAACGGACATGTTAGCTGCAGAAATGTACTCAGCTGACAACTGAGTACATTTCTGCAAAATTAAAAACGGAGCTATGTCAGCTCCAAATAAAGGGTGCATATGTTTCATTAAGCATGCCAATGGCCAAATATTTGGCCATTGGCATGAAAATTGCAAAATAAGTTATATAACTTATTTTTTTTTCCACGGGATTTCTGGGTTTAACTGCAGCGCACCCGGCAAACGGGTGCGCTACCTAAAACTAAAATCGAGCTTATAAGCCCACAATTGTGGGATTTATGTGCACATTGAATGTCAATGGAGGGACTTGCAGACCAAAACAATATGGCCTCCATGTAGTGGTTGTCAAGGGGGGGAAGCTCCGTGTAAGACATGTAACTAGTCATTACTAGGCAATCCTATGTAAATGAGGGTTACAATACTGAATCACACTGCCACATAGGTAATGAGCACTGAGTAGTGTAAGACTTAGAGGAGGGGGAGGAACAGAGTAAGAGGTAGGTGTCATCAAGGGGGGAAGGATAGAAAGAAATGTACCAGATTGGAGGGCAATGTAAGGTAACAGATGACAGACAGACATCAGGGAGGGAGGTGTGTCTCAACAGAACACTAGGAAAGTCAAGAAATTGAGGGTATCGCTATCCCTATACTCAAAGTTTCTTGATATGCGTGCATCTTGTGGCGTGTGCGCGTGTAAGGCAGGTTCAACATGTGGGAGCATGTTGCAAACTGTTTACAGCGGTTTCTTGGCGTGCACGTGTGGAAGGCAGTGTGCTGCGTTTTAGCATGAATCAGCCTAGCTAACACCGTGTAAGGATGTGTGCCGTGTAACACCGTGTAAGGATGTGTACTGCGTGTTTAAGTGACTGCAAGCATGTTTAAGCTGGTGTGCACATTGCTCCCTCAGGAAACAGAGAGGAAACAGGAAACAACAACCTACATGGAAACTGCCAGTTTACTCACTAGAGTTAATTGGTGGAAACAATTAGAAGCAGGCAATTACACAGGCAGACTAGAAGCCCAACCCAGTACTTAAAACACAACAAAGAGCAGTGCAGGCTGTTTCTCACAAGAGATACTGCCAGAAACTAAGCTATCAGAATTGAAAACTGAAAAAGCTGAACTCAGGCAGAAATGCTAGGGGCTGCCATGGCTATTATAATCAGGCATAGGCGAATTGCTGAGGGTGGTGACAATGCAGACGCTGACAGACAACCCAGAGTGAGGAGAAGGAGAAGAGTATACAGGCCCAGGGTCACCTACCATGGGTTACATGAGCTGGAGATAGTAGGCTACAGAGTGGACAGAGACCTTCTGCAGCAGATTGTTGAGCTGTGCAGGCCACATCTCACACACAGAACCAACAGAGGGAACCCATCCCAGTAGAAACCAAGGTATGTGTTGGCCTAAGAATACTAGCAACAGGTACCTTCCAGAGACCAACTGGTGATATGATGGGGATCAGCCTCCAGAGTACTGCACCAGTTCCTGGATGCCATGTCACCACATGTCAGTGATCATATATATGTTCCTAATGACCGTGAGGTTGTGGCCAGCAATATGCGTCTCTTCCAGCAAATAGCGGGATACCCTGAGGTGCTGGGTGCAATAGACTGCACGCACATACGCATCAAAGCACCAGCCGGTGAGCGGGGTAGAGCCTACATTAACGCATAGGGATACCCCTCCATCAACTGCCAGGTCGTGTGTGATGCCCAGGGCATAATAATGAATGTGTGCTGGCTGCCCTGGGAGCTACCACGATTCCCACATCTGGCATCTGACACAGCTGTACCAATCATTTGCCAATGGGGACTTCCCACACGGACACCTAGTGGGGGATGCAGGTTATGCACTTGAGCCGTGGCTGATGACACCCATGAGAAATGCACACACACCTGAACAGGAACGCCATAATGAGGCACACGCACAAACACGTAATATCATAGAGCGTGTGTTTGGGCTGCTCAAGTAACGGTTCCAGTGTCTGGACACGTCTGGTGGAGCTTTGCAGTACACACCAACTACATGTACCCAAATGATCATGATATGTGCTATGCTACATAATATGATCCTGCGGAAACAGCTGCAGCAGGACCAGCACAGGGCTGGGCCAAACATCCCCCCACCATTGACAAGGCCACCACAGGCAGGGGGTGACTCGGAGGAGGAACAACCTGACCTTGTCCCAGTAGGCAGAAGGAGGCGTGCCCAGTATGCCCTGGCCTTGGCAAAGAGGCAAGCTTGGTCAGTAGGAACACTGGGACTGATACCCGCTCTGACTCACTCATACAGTAACAGGGATGCCTAACATGACCCAACCTGCTTCCAAACGTACAGGGAGTGTAGTATGTGTATCCGACAGAGGTGGCCCTGCAGCACCACCTGAGGCATGAATGCCATGTGTTAAGTAATGTAATATCATGTACAATATGCACACCTGAAGACCCCAACTAACATCCATATCCACGCATCTGACCCTGCGGAAACAGCTGCACATCATACAGTGATGTACATGTGCAAAAACATGGAACAAGATACAAAATGAGGGTGACTAGCAATAAATAGCATGGATAACCACACACCCATGTTTGTACCACAACAAGAAGCAACATGGAATAGCCATGGTCAAAAACCAATGGCTAAAACCGATTACTACTATATAGCTTGCTGCAGACCACTGTCCTAATAGCAGGAACTGCCCCAGGCCTATGTCCATAGGTTCATAGGTTCATACTAGGCTATCTGCCCTAGGGCATTAATAAGCCTAGCCCAGAGTTTTGTGGCTTCTGCCACCCCTGCAATTTGATGGATAATATGCCCATTATTTTGCTGTGCCTCTGTCAAGCAGTGATACTGAGGTTATCCCTGGGGTATACCTGCAATCTCCCATCCATTGGTCAAGATCTCACTTGAACAAAGCCAGTGAGGTGCTCAGCCTCACATGTACCAGGATGTTGTTCCACAGCATATGGACTCTCTGGGTGATGAATCTGTCCCTCCAGCACATCCTATTAATATCTGTGTTGAGGTTTAGGTCTCCTGCCCTTGTAGATCTGATGGATGTAGAGGTCTTGAGGTGAAGCATGTTCATTAATTTTGGGTTGGACATAGCCTTGTATGTCAGGCACAGGTCACCTCTGAGCAGACAGTAAGTGACTGAATACAGCTGGAATTCCTTCAGTCGGGCAGCATAAGAAATATGTTTGAGACCCTTTCACCTCCTGTCGAGGAATTTGTGGGCCCATCCAATCTGAATGGGGCATTGTATGCAATCATTGGTCTGATGAGTGATGAGTACAGGGGAACAATGACCTCCCTTGATCTAGATGTGAATCACTGCATGATGAGGTGGCCAATGGTGAAGGCCTTCAAACTACCCTGGCAATGTGAGTGTCAAACAAAAGGTCACTGTCAACCTGGGTGCCCAGGTCCCTGATAACCTACGTTGTGCTTAGAGGATTGCCACCTAGATGGGAAGTAGTGGTAACCTTGTTCTTCCTGAAGGGTATGGCTATGCATTTCATCTTGTATGTTAATATTTCATTGTATTTCATAATTCATAATTCACATTATAAGAATTTATATTATATTATGAGAGATATATAATATTTAATACAAAAGTTTTTAGTAATTTTGGGAATTAAGTTAATATATTGGGGTATGTATAATAAGAAAATACATAAGTCATTCAAAACAACAATTCAAAAGTTTTTTTCCCTCCATTTTTGAGGTTGATTGTTTAATTAATTGAATAATTGCTGTAATTGATTTGTATATAAAGACTGTTATTTTTTGTAATGTCTTGTGACCCATTGAAGGCGAGATGCCGAGGTACCAGGTCCTGGAAATATAAGGAGAGTTGCTGCTACTTACTGGCTGTTTGGTGTGTTTTTTATGGCTATGCATTGTTTAGTGTTTAATGTAAGGCCATGGCTGTGGCACCAGTTATCTGTGTCTATGAGACCCTTCTGAAGGATGTCTGTGTCAGATGGGTTTCCAACTATGCTTCCCAGTTTGCAGTCATCTTCAAACTTTGTCAGCCATAATCCTCCTGTGTTTGCTCGTACTTCTGAAAAGTAGATACTGAACAAATGTGGGCCCAGGACTGAGCCCTGTGGGACACCACTTGTGACAGCTCTGGAGTGTGAACTGGCACCAGCAACTTTGACCCTGTGTGTTCCGTCACTTAGCCAGTTTGCAACCCATGCTGTGATGTATGGGTTCACAATTAAGCTGGTGATTTTTTCAATGATACCTGAGTGGGGTATTGTGTCGAAAGCCTTTGCCAGGTCAAGGTAGGCTGTGTGGACTGCCTTGCCCACGTCAATGGCCTGGGTGAGTGTTTTGGAAAAGTCAACCAAGTTTGAGGCATGATCTGCCCTTGACAAAGCCAAACTGGATTGGATCCAATGTCTGCAAGTCCCCAATGTCTTCATTTAGAATTCCCATTAGATCCTCTCCATAGCTAGCAGAACAGGCTTGTCAAGCTGATGGGATGGTAGTTTCTGGGGTTGGTGGAGGCACCTCCTTTGTGAAGTGGGTCCACCATTGCTGTATACCCTTGGGGAACATATCCTGAGATGAGGCTAAGATTAAACAGCGCACTTCTAACTGGCTGGGTGTAATTATCATTGAGTTCATGGAGCACACAACTGGGGACACCATCTGGTCCCATGGATAAAGTGTTTTCTGCCTTGGGATTGAGCAGTTTCCCACCCCAGCAGTGGAGATGTTTGGGGGCTACAATCCTCTGGTGGCCATACCCCTCCAGTTGGGGGAGGGGGAGAGAAACTGACACTGAACCTGTCAGCCAGTATGTTGCCAATGTCTGTAGGTGCAGTGATAGCTCACAACATCATTCTGAACTAAGTCCTGAGCATATCTGGGAGTTCTCCCTCGGAGTTTCAAAGCTATGGAGCAAAAAAAGGCCTCCATGATTTGTCCCTGGAGTCCTGAGTGGGTTTACTCTCTCGAAAACATGCCTCGGATGATTGTGGTAATGGGAACCCAGTGTTTTACTCACAATGAGCAGGGTGTGTCTTCCCCCCCTACGGATTGCATACGCTCTATCTCGTAGTAGCTCCTTCCGCTGTGTTGTACAGCTTGTTTATATGGCTAGAAGGTCCACTGTGACTGGATGCTTGCCTGTGGTACAAAGAGTCTTTTTTTTTGGGATTGCCTGATCCATGCAGTCCTGGAGGTTTGAGGCAAAGGGTAGAAGGCATTTCTAAGTGATACAGTGGCTTCGGTAAATGGTGTAAAGCTGGCCTGGGGGCCTTGAAAGAGACCACACCAAATTCTCAGAAATGTGCGAGAGTCAGCATTTACGAGAAGGTCGCTTCATCCTGTTTCTTTCCCCATACCTGGTGTGGGTGGGATGTGGACTCCCGCTGAAGGTGATCCATGATCTGATCACCAATGGTGGGTATCGTCTGGTGTTGAACAGTGTGACCCCATGGCCGTGATGATGTGTTCTAGTATGTTGCCTCCGCCAGGGGATTGGGACCAGTTTGAACACCGCTGGCATTTCAGTGTATGAACTCTTGGAGACGCGGCTGTTAGAGTGTTGTGGCATGAGTTGGTGATCCCAGTCATATGTGGATGGTTAGGTCTCTTATTGGGATGGTGTTTGGAGATACATTTATCCCCTTCGTGTTTGCAGGATAGCTGTGTGAGGGTAGTGCCTGAGTTTGGCGGGTGGCATGTAACATGCACAAACTGCAGAACAGTCTTGCCCTCTGATCCGCTGCTTTCGGATGGTCTCCGATGCATTGTGTGTTACCCGCAACCGCTGAGGTGAGGGTGTCGCCACGGTGAATATGGACGCCGCAATGCTTCTTGGTATTCGTAAAGATTACTGGTGCTGAGATATTGCGCTGATAACCGGTAACGCACGAATACAGGTGCCGAGTGCTGTCAGAAGCTGCGGAACCGGGTTTCAAGGCTGTACAGACATCAATGTATGCAATACTGAGAAGGGCGCAGAGTGTGTGCAGCAGGTTGAGACCTTGGGCATTGAAGCATT
>NW_025050472.1:0-12613 GCF_019279795.1 Protopterus annectens
ATAACTGAAACATTGCATTTTTTGTAACTGAAAGATGGCTGGAAGCTTTATAAAATGGTAGAGTTTTCAGATCATAAACACTGAGTGCAGCTCAAAAGAAAAAAATGGAGGTATATTGAATAGGATCTAAAAAAAGGACGCATGGTAACTAAGAAACTTGACAGTACTCAAATCTGCTAACAGTGAGATTATGGTGGTAAGCAGAACCATCAACTTATAATGGAAACACTGACCTACAAATGTCATTTTAACAAACACATAAAATTGAACATCAACACCATGAAGCACACCAGATGCAGATCAAATAATAAACCTACAAATATCATATAGCAGCAAGTTTTTCAAAAACTGCAGTCAGCACAAAAATCTCCATATCACCTGTGCCTGAAGAGTAAGCAGAAACAATTTAGAACCCCCCAAAATCTGTAAACTAATTTCCATACATTTAATAAAAGTTAATGAATCTGTAATCACTAATGTCAACATCTGCACTATTAAATTAAACAAAAAAGGAAACAATTTTATGTAAGTAAATATGAAACTATAGTTTGCTTCCAGTGTGCTTGTATATTCATCAGGTTCAAGGATGCACAACACTGACAGAGAAATGCTATCTAAAGTTTATACAGATATACATATTGTGACCAAGCAAGTATTAATTACAAATGGACTTCACAACCCAGACACTATACTTCCTGATTTAATGAAAGAGCCATTAAAGTAACACCAGCATGCATCAATAAAATGAGAAAAGAAATGCTTCAGCACATAAAGGGGTATTCTCGCAGATAAGGAATGCTTGTGAGGAGGAGAAACCCCTTTATATGGACTAAGTGAGTCTGTAGGAAGTATCAAAAGGAAAGTTTGGAATAATTATGAGTTTGCTAGTGGTGTGCATATAAGAAAAGATGAAAAAGATAGGGATATATGAAAGGGTTACTTAAGAGTTATTGAATGGCATAAAAATGATTTTTATGATAAATATAATAATTATTTAAATTTAAAAAAATGAAGATTGGTGAATTAGTTAAAACATGTAACTAAATTTGCTGTGCCAGTCCCAAGCCCGGATAAATGGGGAGGGTTGTGTCAGGAAGGGCATCCGGCATAAAACTTCGCCAAATAATTCATGCTGACACCAGTTAATATTTATATACTGGATCGGTCGAGGCCCGGGTTAACAACGACTGCCACCAGTACTGTTAGCCAACAGGGTGCTGGCGGAAATTGGGTTACTGTTGGCCAAAGGAGGAGAAGAGGCGGAAGGCATGGCCAAAGGCAGGAAGAGAGGAGAAAGGCTAGGACTGTGGTAGTGAGAGTCAGAACTTTCAATGTTGGCAGTATGACTGATATAGGGAGAGAGCTAGCCGATATGATGGACAGAAGGAAGGTTGGTATATTGTGTGTGCAAGAGACCAGATGGAACGGGAGTAAGGCTATGTGTATTGGAGGTGGGTTCAAATTGTTTTATCATGGTGTTAATGGGAGGAGAAATGGTGTAGGAGTTATCCTGAAGGAACAGTATGCTAACAGTGTTTTGGAGGTGAAAAGTGTGTCGGACAGAGTGAAGTTTATGAAGCTGGAAATTGATGGTGTAATGATGAATGTTGTAAGTGCATATGCTCCACAAGTTGAGTGTGCAATGGATGAGCAAGAAAAATTTTGGAGTGAGTTGGATGAAGTAGTGATGACTGTACCCAAGTGTGAGAGAGTGGTGAATGGAGCAGATTTCAATGGGCATGTTGGTGAAGGGAACAGAGGGAATGAGGAAGTGATGGGTAGGTATGGTGTTAAACAAAGGAATGCAGAAGGTCAGATGGTAGTGGATTTTGTGAAAAGGATGGACATGGCTGTGGTGAATACGTATTTTAACAAGATGGAGGAGCATAGGGTGACATACAAGAGTGGAGGGAGATGCACACAGGTGGATTATATCTTATGTAGGAGGGCCAGTTTGAAGGAGATTGGAGATTGTAAAGTGATGATCGGGGAAAGTGTAGTTAGGCAGCATAGGATGATGGTTTGTAGGATGACATTGGTGATCAAGAAGTGGAGGAGGTGTGTGAGGGCAGCACCAAGGATCAAATGGTGGAAATTGAAAAAGGGTAATTGTGAGGTGGAGTTCAGGGATGAGTTAAGACAGGCACTCTGGGTGGCAGTGAAGAGTTACCAAATAGCTGGGTAACTACAGCAGAGCTAGTAAGGGAGACAGCTAGAAAGGTGCTTGGTATGACATCTGAACAGAGGAAGGACAACAAGGAGACATGGTGGTGGAATGAAGAAGTACAGGAGAGTATACAGAGAAAGAGGCTGGCAAAGAAGAAGTGAGATTGTCAGAGAGATGAAGAAAGTAGACAGGAGTATAAGGAGATGAGGTGCATGGCAAAGATAGAGGTGGTGAAAACTAAGGATAAGGCATATGAAAAGTTGTATGAAAGGTTGGACACTAAGGAGGGATAGGAGGAGCTGTACCGATTGGCTAGACAGAGGGACCAAGCTAGGAATTATGTGCAGCAGGTAAGGTGATAAAGGAAAATGGAAACATACTCACAAGTGAGGAGAGTGTGTTGAGGAGATGGAAAGAGTACTTTGAGGGGTTGATGAATGAAGAGAATGAGAGAGAGAGAAGGTTGGATGATGTGGGGATAGTGAATCATGAAATACAATGGATTAGCAAGGAGGAAGTAAGGATAGCTATGAAGAGGATGAAGAATGGAAAGGCTGTTGGTCCAGATGACATACCTGTGAAAGCATGGAGGTGTTTAGGTGTAATGGCAGTGGAGTTTTTAACCAGATTGTTTAATGAAATCTTGGAAAGTGAGAGGATGCCTGAGGAATGGAGAAAAAGTGTTTTGGTACCGATTTTTAAGAATAACCGTGATGTGCAGAGCTGTAGTAACTACAGAGGGACTAAATTGATCAGTCACAGCATGAAGTTATGGGAAAGAGTAGTGGAAGCTAGGTTAAGAAGGGACGTGATGATTAGTGATCAGCAGTATGGTTTCCTGCTGGGAAAGAGCACTACAGATGCGATGTTTGCTCTGAGAGTGTTGATGGAGAAGTACAGAGAAGGTCAGAAAGAGTTGCATTGTGTTTTTGTAGACTTAGAGAAAGCATATGACAGGGTGCCTAGAGAGGAGTTGTGGTATTGTATGAGGAAGTCAGGAGTGTCAGAGAAGCATGTAAGAGTGGTACAGGATATGTATAAGGGTAGTGTGACAGTGGTGAGGTCTGCTGTGGGAGTGATGGATGCGTTTAAGTTGGAGGTTGGATTACATCAAGGATCAGTTCTGAGCCCTTTCTTATTTGCAATGGTGATGGACAGGTTAACAGACAAGATCAGACAGGAGTCCCCGTGGACTATGATGTTTGTAGATGACATTATGATCTGTAGCGAGAGTAGAGAACAGGTGGAGGAGATCTTGGAGAAATGGAGATATGCTCTAGAGAGAAGAGGAATGAAGGTCAGCAGGACTAAGACAGAATATATGTGTGTGAATGAGAGGGAGGATAGAGGAATGGTGAGGATGCAAGGAGTAGAGGTGGCGAAGGTGGATGAGTTTAAATACTTAAGATCAATAGTTCAGAGTAATGGTGAGTGTGGAAGAGAGGCAAAGAAGAGAGTACAGGCAGGATGGACTGGGTGGAGAAGAGTGTCAGGAGTGATTTGTGACAGATGAGTGCCATTAAGAGTGAAAGGGAAGGTCTACAAGAGGGTAATGATACCAGCTATATTATATGGGTTGGAGACAGTGGCATTAACAAAAAGGCAGTGGTTTGAGCTGGATGTGGCAGAGTTAAAGATGTTAAGATTTGCACTGGGTGTGACGAGGGTGGACAGGATTAGTAATAAGTATATTAGAGGGTAGGCCCAGGTTGGAAGGTTTGGAGACAAAGCCAGAGAGGCAAGATTACATTGGTTTGGACATGTGCTGAGGAGGGATGCTGAGTATACTGGGAAAAAGATGCTAAGGATGAAGCTACTAGGTAACAGGAAAAGTGGAAGGAGTAGGATAAGGTTTATGGATGTGGTGAGAAAGGACATGCAGGTGGTTGGTATGACAGAGCAAGATGCAGAGGACAGGAAGAAATGGAAACAGATGATCCGCTGTGGCGACCCCTAATGGGAACAGCCGAAAGAAGATGATTATGATGTAACTAAATTTATTGGAGATGGAGGTAGTTAGAAAGTCATGAATGGCAGAATTAATAGTTAAGAAAGGAATAGAATCATGAGAGTTAGAGAGAAAATTAAGATTTTTGTAGCAAAAAAGTTCAGTAAAATACAAGGGATGATATAATTGAAACAGAGGTGTACTATAAGAGTACAAAGGTAAAAAGTCGAATTATATCAGAGAATGTAACCAGAGAAGAAATTTAAAGGATACTGATGGTAACAGGGCAGGAGGAAATAGCATTACAGGATGAAATAAGTTTTGATATCCTTATGAATTTAGGGGAATGGCAGATAAAGGATGCATTGGGAGTATTCAATGAAGAGCCAGATAAAGGAAAAGAGTGGAACATATAAAGCCATTATAAAACTAGACCTACTACACATCACAACAACTTCCTGAGTTAAGGTGCAAAACACTGAAAATGTAACAAAAGCAAAAAGAACTTGTTCAATAATTCTGTAAGCAGTGCAAAACAGTTAAAATTAATAACCTTTGCAGAGCCGAAAGCAGGACCACTGAAAAAAGCTGCAGGTTTCACAAGTTATGCCATATAAGGGTTTGACATCTGTATCACTATAAAGAAAAAAGACATGGGAAAGGCAAAAGCAAATGTAATAATGATTAATAAAAGAAAATATGTAGAGCATGGACTTAATTGTGAGATGGAAGTTACAATACATAGTAAGGGTTTTCCGACATCAGGTACTTAGTTCTCTAGGGTCAGATGGCAAAAATAAATTAATAACAGTGAATAGAATGAAATAAATGTGGATGGATAGAAAGCTAATATTATGCCTTTTAATTAGAATATTTGTTTAGATATTTTTATTATGCTTAGGGGGGTGTTAAGCTGCTCCAGTGGTGTAGATAGATAAAGCCCTGACTATAGCCAAACTAATCTGGGTTCTATTAATGGCTTGGTTGATTAAGAGAGTGGCAGGGAAGGGATGAGCATGCCTGTCCTAGGTGGGAAGCCACTCACTGACATGTTTCCTAAGTGAAGGTGTGGTCCAAACAAGGACGTTACCCTCAGCCATAATTAACAAGTCTTGGGGGTAGGGAAGTGGTAAGTCATAAACAAAAAAACAAATAAATAAATCCCCCTGGATGGAAGCACAAACAAGATAGGCCCCCAAGAATACTTTAAGAATTGGTGACCAGTGACAGCAGTGACAGCAATATTGGAGTAAGTCCGAGGAGTTGGCAAGTAGCTGGTAGTCCTGGCATGGACACCGGGTATTTCCTGGGGGCTGAGATGGTAGCAATGATCTATGTGGTGACAAAAAACAACCTTAGGGGGATATTTATCAAATACAAATGCTGTATCACTGAATATGGAGATACAAACTGTAATATATTATGTTTCAAGGAATTTGAACAATAGCTTAAAACCCAATGAAGTATCAGCATGTGTGGGCATATTGGAGGAGTAACAAAAGGGTAAGGGAATAAGAAAATAAAATCTAAAATAACGATCTGTTATTGAAATTTATTAGAAATAAATAGTAAACAGAATTAAATTAAAGAAAGAAGTATAATATGACAATGAATATTTCTTAGAGGTTAGGTGGGAAAAATAAACTAGAAATTCAGCAAACAATGAGAAAAAAGTTGTTAATGGGGAAAGAAAATAAAAATAGACAAAGTTTAGATGACAAGTTAGAAATAAGATGTTGTTTAAGACTCGTGTGATTTCATATATATGATATATCTTTGCAGAGTTAATGAATATATGAAGCAAGATAAGATATTTTTGAAATGTAAAACTTAAAAAAAGATATTGGGGCAGGATTTTGAAGGATGTGAAGAATACATCAAAGTTAATAAGAAGTAGGTTACATATGAATATTATGATAAGAAAATAATTTAAGAGACAAGGATGCTGGTGTGTATTAACATGTGAGTGGATCATATGTTGAGGCCATTGTGAGTATGTAATTAAGTTTGTAATAATGCAGTACATTAGAAAATAAGAAAATTAATCTAGACAATGGAAAAAAATGGAACAAAGGTACAGATTAATTTGGAAAATTGTAATCATGTACTTGTTTATTAAAATTTGAAAATATGTAGATTTTGTAAGATGATCTAGAAAGAGCATAAACATGTTTAAAACAATCACCCGATATTTATAAGAGCCACAAGATCTCTGATATTCATGCAAGTTGCAACCAATTCTGAAATGTGTTTAAGTTTTTTTTTTATATGTCAGTCTAATCCAAAAGGTAGCTTTAAATATTTCATTTCTACTCCACATTTTCCTCAATATACCCAAACCATTCTCATAGGTGTGTGGAAGTTTCTATACAGGAAAGGCCAAGAGGAACCTTAAAGCCAGACCTTATGAACACATTTATGCTACTTAGCTCAAGTGTATTACAAATGTTTCCTCAATTTTTTGGATTGTGTCAATAATGACTACAGGGGAGGTAATCAGGTTGAAGAGTTGGAGTATAGAGAAATCATATGTCAAATCAAATCAGATGCTAGTAAACTTCGTGGGATGAAAGAGAAAATCAATTATAAACCTGCATTAAAGAGAAAGTGGACTAGAATACGAATGCAGTAACATTTGTTTGTGGTTTTATTAGTGATTGATTTTGGGGCGTTGTCGCCTCACAATAAGACGCTGTCTGGTTCAGTTCTCAGTTAGAGCGTCTTCTGCGTGAAGACATGCATGAATGGGTGTACCTTCATTGAAGGTTATGAATCAGGGCTGGTAACACGGCATGTAAAAATAAACTGCCAATCATTAGCAGACCGGAGTTCAGCTGTGGCGACCCCTAACCGGGAAAAGCCGAAAGACATAATAACAACAACAACATATGAAGTTTGAAGTTGCAATACATCATTATCACATTTGTTTTAATGCCACATGATTTCATGGTGTATGATTTTGTAATGTCACATGACTTACTATAGGATATTTAAATGAATGCATGTTAATGGTTTGTCATTTTGAGGAGATCTTCTGAGATAATAGAAAAGCAAAATTAGTTCTTTATTTTTCCCTACAAGAGGAGAGACATTTTGTTACTGCCTTCCAAATGCCAACTTTCTCCTGAGTGACACCATCAAGTATGCAAAGTGGCATGATGGTCACTGAAATAGAGGAAAGAGATCTCTTGAAACCACAATACTTATGTTAATATTAAGGACTTACTACCACCCTCCCACTGTCCATGGTATTTTGCACACCCAGCCAATTCTACACCATTTATATAAAGGTCGTTCATGTGCACCTTCCTCCTCAAGGGTTGGGTATCCTAACAGTGATTATGAATAGATATATTCCAAAAATTCCCAATTGGCCCCTGATCCACCAATAAGATTGTATTTCAATCATATAATCAGTATAATCATTTATATGTGTACTTGTACTTATATCTTGGTAAAACCCTAGGTACATTTAACTAAAACTTACAACCTGTCTGCTTTCTCCTTTAGTACTGGTGTTACAGATATAGAGTCATTCAAACCTGGGGGAAACATGGCAGCTAGACTAAACTGCCATTGCAATTCTCTTTTACTCAACAGATAATATATATATATATATATATATATATATATATATATATATATATATATATGTATATATATATATATAGTTTCATGACACCTTAAATGAAAAACAGAGGAATGTTGTTTATGTTCATGGTTTACTATTGTGATTTTAGCAGACATAATATCTGTTTTTTTATAAATGATTTTTAATAAAATGCAAAGGATTAATTTCTGTATTTTAAGATACTACTGATTATATGATTGGAAAGACAATCTTATTGCTGGATCAGGGGCCAATTGAGAATTTTTGGAATGTATCTAAAGTTTTGGTTTAAATGTTTTCTGTATTTTGATGAAGTCCCTATTGTGGTGTGGCATAAAAGCGCTCAGTTCTTAGTTGCTTTATTTATTAAAAGTGGATTTTACCATCATGACTCTCCATACACTTTTTTCTTATTTTTTTTTACTTTTTGGTCAAATGGATTGCAAGCTACATGAAATATGTTGTACAGGATTAGGGAACTCATGATGTCAATAAAACCAAACTCAATCAAAAGGATGGTGCCCTATATTATCTACCTATCTATCTATCTATCTATCTATCTATCTATCTATCTATCTATCTATCTATCTATCTATATACATATCTATCTCTATATCTATATCTAGATCTAGGTCTATACATCTAGATCTATATATCTATATCTATATATATATATATATATATATATATATATATATATATATATATATATATATATATATATATATCTGCTTATCCGCGGTGGTGCAGCAAGAGGCTCTCCCGTTCGATTCTCGGCTGGAGTGCAGGAACTGCCTTCTGTGTGGAGTCTGCATGTCCTCCCCGCAGAGTTGCGGGCATTCAAAAGACATGCAAAATGGGTGCCTTTTGAAGGTTGAGCCGAGCTGGCACCTTGGCGTTCGTGAAATCTACTGCCAATCATTAGCGGACGGAGTTCCACTGTGGTGACCCCTAACCGAAAAGCCGAAGACAAACAACAACATATATATATATATATATATATATATATATATATATATATATATATATATATATATACATATATATATATATATATATATATATATATACACATATATATATATATATATATATATATATATATATATATATATATATATATAATATATATACTTATATATTCCAACTCTGAGATTGCACTACAGTGTGAAAAAGGGTAAATCTCCCGAACTGCACTGTCCCGTGATCTCAATACAAAACATCACCCACATATGAGTTTATGGACTGTGGCATTCGCTGAACAGGAGACTCAAAGAATTGAAGGTTGGCAATATGGAAATGGGCCAACTAACATTCAGCTTTCACATGTTTGTCCAACTTTCATTCTGCATTGTGATAGTAAATCATATATATATATATATATACGTACGTATATATGTACGCTTTGGCCTTGGCAAAGAGGCAACGCATAGCATATACACTGGCTCAGTAGGAACCCTGGAAATTATACCTCTCTCTGACTCACACATATAGTAAAAGGGATGCCTAACTTGACACTACCTGTTTTCAAACATGTATATGGAGTGTAATATGTGCATCCAACATAGGCAGCCCTGCAGCACCATCTGAGTCATGATTGCCATGTGTTAAGCAATATAAAGCAGTGCTAACCAGCTTTTACCACTATTTAGTATATGTAAACAAAATTGCACACACTAAGTAGCACAACTTTGGGCAATGTTGAGCAATATTGAGCAGTGTTCAGCAATGTTGGTTAACGTTGAGCTATGTTGTGCAAGTTTGGTCAAATTTGGGCATAGTTGAGCAAAAGCAGGTAAACATGGTCATATTTGCTTTACTGTTCCTTAAGCAGTCTGGTCTGCCCAGTATGAAAATATGAAGCAGTGACAGTCCTCAAACTCAGGATACTGTGCACTATAGTCACAGTACTGAACCACTAAACCATGACAGTATTTCACTGGTCAGCCTGTATGAATAAATGTTGATAAGTCTATGCAAAGTGTCTCATGGAAACCCCACAGGCACAGCATAATCCCTGTAGAGTTATGACACAAAGGTGAGCCCTGCAGTAAAAATACAACTCGATTTACAACACACATATAGTATAAATGTTAATATTGGGCGTGTTCACACATGTCAACAAATGTAGTGGACTTCACACAGCAACATACTGCAAGGTCACAATGGGCATGCTCACACACTTGAATAAATTAGGCAAATGTCAGGCAACAACATACTGAAAGGCCAAACTGGGCATGCTCACACACTTAGGTCATGTCTGAGTACAGCAGTGGGCCACACATATCAGGCAGTTGCATGTGTTAACCCAGGAACCTCTCACAATTCAACAATCTTGACGTGCACACAGTGATATGACAACAGACACATATATAATATATTGGAACCCTTTCGTAATCAAATATGTACTACAGATACTTAGGTTGTTCATAGAAAGTTGAAAAGCAAAGAAAAAATAAAACCCGAAATCAGTATCATCAATAAACAATGTGCACTGCAAACACTATCCAATCCAGGTCATGGAAAGATTATCTGCGAATGAGTCCATACAGAACCATGACACTTCCTTCAGCTATGTCATAAATAGCAATGTACACTCATATATGTCCTGCGTCAGGGCCAACTGTAAATGACTGACAATGCCAACATCCTGTCAGACAGGCCCATAAATACATACCCACCTCCCAGTGACAAAAGGCACTATCATCATACCAGGAGATATCACAAGTAGAATGGGTAAACAGCTCCTTCCAAAGCTGAAAACATGGCATCAATTGGATTACATTGTGCCCCTATATGTGTCATAAGTGAACTGCAGAACAAACAGAGCCTGCACATGAACAGTTTGTTGAGCCTCATCCTCTCTAGGAAACTGTTGAATGGGTTACAGCAACATATGGCACACTACACAAGTGTTGGTGCACAACAGACTATGGGAACTATAGTCTTATAAGCCAATGAAGTCTGATCTGCAAGGCCATGGAGTCCATCATGATTGAAGTCAGAAACAGAGCTATTGGAAGCCTATAAACACACAACCCTACCAACTTTGGACTGTTCATGGGAAGATCATGTTTACCAAACCTGCTAGACTGTTTGCAAGGCAGCCACCCAGGACATACATCAATGAAATGAGCTACACACGTCCCACATACACATTGAATAGGCCTTTTCCGACATCCCAGACACATGTCGTATCCACAAAATCAATAACCTGTGCATAAATATGTATTGTCATTGGATGGATTGGCAACTGGGCCACAGATAGATCACACAAGTTAAGAATTGTGGAGTCCTGTTCAAGCTGGTAACACCTGCTGTCCCCCATGTCTCAGTCCAGGGATTGCATAAAACTAAGTGCACACACATTATCATGTCTAGTCTGATGAGGTCAGCATCCCACAAATATAGCAGTGGAAATGAAAACTCCCAGTAAAGCATATAGTGAGTTGTGTTAATGCGTATCTCTCCAGTATCATAACGTAGTTAGGTAGGGGTTTGAATCCTGCAATTGCTGAGTATGTGTACGTGTGTGTGATTTCCTTTGAGAATATTTCCCTTTTGGAGACTAGACAAACACCTTTAAAAGTGTTATATTCCTGTTTGGCAAGTCTGATGATGTCAGCATCCTACAAATACAGCAGTGGAAATGAAAACTCCCAGGAAAGCATATAGCACATTGTGTTAATGTATATCTCTCTGATATCATAACATAGTTAGGTAGAGGTTTGAATCCTGCAATTGCTGTGTGTGTGATACTGTTGGTCAATGTGTTGTGTGTTTAGCTTTTACTACTGTATGACATATCAGAATAACAACAGTATGTGCATTGCACACTTCAGGTATCTGTGTGGCAAATACATATATGCACATGTGACCTCAATTAGTTCATAGGTGTGAAGCCTGCTTTCTACATGAATACATCTGTTACCTATGACAGATTGTGCTGCTTCTTCTCAGACCTTCAGTCACATATGTATGTTTGTGACAAGGTCAGCCACTGTAGTGATCTGTGGCCTAGGTCATCTGTGTCACTCACACCCATGACAGTTTCTATAGAATAGCGTGAGTGAGGGTTCATGCCATGGGTATATTTCAGACATGTTCAAACACAACAAAGTATGTCAATAATGGACATTCATTATAGGTGTACAACAACTTTGTGCATATGCATACAGACCCCTTATTGGTTATGTGATACACTGAGGGACTTCAGAATACCTATGGAAATGTGAATACCAAAGGACAGATGACATAACACTTGGTTGTATGTACACATCGGTACCCATTCTACATGTTTGGGGCTACTACCTATGTGGTACTGTCGGGATACAATGTTTAATAAATGTGGATGACTATGCTATATTTGGCTTACAGCTTTACAGCATGGGTTAGACAACAGGTATCTGTTTGTATGATACCCTTGTGGAGGATAAGTGTCTCATCTGGAGAATGCATTGTAGGCTACTGTGTGCATTTCCAGATGTGGACAGACATATCCCTAGTGTGTTTGCTTGTACCTATGAGGGCTATATGCCAAACAGGAGTGGTCCCAGGAATGGGTGTCAGTCAATACCACTGGTTACTGGTATAGTATAGTGCCGGACGGAACCAAATGCTACTGAGTTTCCTACATCTGTGTGTCAGTTGTCAAGACATCATCTAACGGTTGGTCATAGTCAGGCTGTTCAGGTTGTGTACACTACCAGAATGCAAACCAATGACAGATAGTAACAGTATCACCCACAGCATAGTGTCAAACCATGTCCATTTACAGTGTACTGATAGTTAAAACATATGTGTATTGGGGAAATGCATACTGGCCACCAATAGAAAAAATGATGTCTTGACACTGTGTAATACAGGGCATGTCACCCTTCCCCCATGT
>NW_025050473.1:0-13694 GCF_019279795.1 Protopterus annectens
AATACCCTAGGAGTACCACAGAGGGAAGGAGGGTGGGTAATCCGCGACTGCAGATGATGCTATCCAGTTCGGACATCTACATTTATAGTAGGTACAAAACTGTACCTATGTCCTTCATGGATGCATCTGCAGTCACAATAACTGGGTAGAACACCATAGCTAAACTAGGGGTGGAGGAAAATAAGTAAAAATTATGTGGTGTGATCGGGATCCCTTGCAGTACAGCAGTGGCAAACCCTGCTCGGGATCTGAATATAGAGGTAAATTGTAATGCTTGGCAAATGTATGCACGGAGGTCCAAGTAACCCGCCCTCAATAATGTCCTTCTTGGTTTCCACTCCTCATTAGGAATGCTGTGGTAGTGGCTGTAGCTCTTGTTGAATGAGGTCTTATGTTCTGTGGCATTGGTTTCCATGGTGGAGTAACAGAATCTTATGCAATTTCCTATCCATTTGGAGATTGTTTGCTTTGGAAATTGCTTTTTCCTTCCCTTCCTGGTGCATAGGGCCACTAGCAGCTGGTCAGTCTTTCTGTTTTCTTTTGTTCTGTCCAGGTAGTAGCGTAACTGTCTATGTACATCAAAGTATGCAGTAGTCTTTCCCCCTGTTCTGTGGGTTGGGAAAGAAGGTAGGTAGGTGGATTGCCTGGTTTAAGGACACTCTGGATACCACCTTTGGCATAAATGTAGGATTAGTTCTCATGGAAAAAGGACTCTATCTTGATGGAAGATCAGGAAGGGTTGTACTGCCATTAAGGCCTGGAGTTCAAACCCTTCTTGCTGAAGTAATTGCCAGGAGGAAAGCAGTTTCCATGATAGGTGTTGAAGATCCGCTGTTCCTGCTGGTTCAGATGGTGGGAGGCCAATTTTTCTAGTACAAAATTTAAGTCCCATGCTGGCAGTGGTGGTTTCCTAGGAGGTTTTACATTCACTTTGATTCCTCTGAGGAATTGCCTGAGTAGAGGATGTGAGTAGACAGTGGATCATAGCTGTATTCGCAGAGATAGCTGATGCATGTATCTTGATGGAGGAATAGGACAGACCTGTGTGTAGAAGCTCTGCCCAGTACTCCAGGATGTTAGCAATGTCTATGTTTGACACATCTTTTCCTCTTTCAGCACTCCAAATGGCAAACCTTTTTCCATTTTTCCTGCATAGTTCCTTCTTGTTGAAGGTCTGGCGGGCTTCAAGTATAATGTCTTTAACCCTTTGGGATAAATCTGCTGGTTGTTCTTAAATGATGTTTCCAGGCAGTCAGGTTGTAAGGTTTTAGGTTTGGATGCAGGATGCTGTATTTGTTCTGAGTTAACATCAGGCATCAGGAGGTATTGGCCACATTCTCCTGAGACATGCTCCTGAGCAAGGGATACCAGTGTTGTCTTGGCCAATTTGGAGCTATCAGGATTATCCTTGGTTTCCTCTTTGATTTTCAGCAGTACCTGTGCATCAAAGGAAGAGGTGGAAGGCATAAGCTGTCGGGGCCTTTCCAACTGAAGGAAAGGAGTCCACCTTCCATGCAAAGAGGGTGGCACGTCCTTGTGCAGAATTTCCTGAGTTGGTGGTTGAGTGGGGATGCGAACAGGTCTATTTGTGGCATTCCCCATTTTCTTGTGATGGCCTTGAATATGTCCGGGTGCAGCATCCATTCGTGAGCATTCAACGTGGTTCTGCTTAACATATCTGCTAGTGTATTTTCTTTTCCTGGCACAAAGGTTGCCTGTAACTGGATGTTGTAGTTCAGTGCCATGTTCCAAAGGTCCAGAGTCATTCTGCATAGGGGTAAGAATGAGTGCCCCCTTGCTTGTTGATGTACCACATGACTGTGGTGTTGTCTGTCCTTATCAATAAATGGCCTTCTTTTAGGAAAGGCTTGAATTTCTGGATTGCCAGCTGTACTGCCAGCATTTCCTTTTGGTTTATGTGCAGGTGCAGCTGGTCTGGAGTCCACAATCCTTGTATGCATTTGTCCAACATGTGTGCCCCCCAGGGTCTGAGGCGTCCGTTGTGATGATCTGGTTCGCTTGACCTTTGTGGAAGGGCAAGCCTAGGTTTGCCTGGCATGCTTGGGCCCACCATAAGAATTCTTGTTTCAGGCATGGGATTAGTGGTATTTCGGTTTCCAGGCTGTGGCTGTGCTGAGACCATAAGTTTTTTAGGTACCACTGTAGCTTTCTCATATGCAGTCTTGCATGAGGAATCAGGATTATGCATGATGCCATGAATCCCAAGGCCTGTAGTATTTTTCTTGCTGTTAGTTTGTTCTGCTTTGTTAATGCCAAGAAGTAATGAGGAAGTTGTTCTTGTTTTTCTGCAGTCAGGAATGCCATTTGTTTTACTGTATCCAATTCTGCACCCAAGAATGTTCTTGTCTGGGATGGAATCAGCCTTGACTTTTTTAGATTGACTGTGTATCCCAGGGCTTGTAACAAGTAAATGACCCTTGTAGATCTGTTGTCAGCTTGTCTTTGTTGTCCGCTTGTAGCAGGCAATCGTCCAGGTATGGATAGATTTGGATTCCTGTAGCCTGCAATGAGCAATTACTGATGCCAGGCATTTGTGAATACTCTGAAGCGGTAAGATAAGCCAAAGGGCAATGCTGAGAATTGATAATGCTCTGATCCTGCAAGGAATCTGAGGTATCTTCTCTAAATTGGTCGAATGGGGCGTGCGGGTATGCCTCCTTGAGGTCTAGAGTCACCAGCCAACACTCCTTGCCCAGCATGGGAAAAGTTGCTGTAGGGTCAGCATTTTGAATTTTGGGACGATGATGTATGTGTTTAAGAACGGACAGATCGAGAATGGGTCTCAAGTCTTTTCTTTTCTTGGGACTAGAAAGAGTCTGGAGTAAAAACCTTTGCCCTGTTGATTTTCTGGTACTCTCTCCACAGCTCTCATGTTGGTTAGCTGAATTACCTGGTTTAGAGCTTCTGTTTTTTGAGTTGGAGGTAAATTTGGCATTCTTCTGTTTACTGGTAAGGTGTGGAAGTGGAACCTGTAGCCTTGGTCTATGGTTCTTAAAATCCACTTGTCTTTTGTGATATAGTGCCAATTTCTTGAAAATAAGGCTAGTTTTCCGCCTAAAGGTGCTGCTATTTGCTCTGGTTGGCGTGTCAGAACAAGTCAGTGTGATTGTCCTGTTGCAGTGGCAGTGTTTGTGTCAGTGCCTCTCTGGTTGTTACCTTGCCACTGTCGTCCTCTGTAGGCACTACCTCTGGATTGGTTTCTGCCTCTAGAGCGTCTGTACCTGCCTCTTTGGGTCTTTGAGGAGTCTGGAAAGGACCAATTTTTGGCAGGCCAGTTTCTGCTAAAGCGTGGGGGCTGAACCTGTAAGAAATCCTTAACTGTTTGTACAGATTTTGCCTTCTCTTCCATTTTCTTCATTACCTGTTGAGCAGAAGTACCAAATAGATTGTCCTTATCCATAGGAGCATCTAACAACTTTGCTTTTACATGATCCGGCAGGACTTGTTCTTTCAACCATGCATGCCTTCTTATCACTGTGCCAGTCATGGCTGATCTAAATGAAGCCTCCAGTGCATCATAGCCACATTTCAAAGAATGGTTACTAACCTGCTGTATGTTATTCACCATTTCTGGGACATATTTCTTATCTAAGGTTTCTTCAGAGGAAAGTTTCTTAGACAACTGATCAAGCATAAACTCTTGATATTGAATCATGTGAAACTGACAGTTTAAAGCTCTAGCTGAGAGGTGGCGGATGTGTAAACTTTTGCCCCATCTGTCTAATGACCTGGCTTCCTTTCAGAAGGGAGAGGGGTTTTGTAGAGGTAGAGGCTACTGCCTTAGGCCTGGGAAATGGTTTCAGGGTCTGCAAGTGGGGCCTTGTAAAGGTGGTGATGAGTGTTAGGTACCCTGTAAAATCTGTCTGGTTTGGCAGGGGCTGGGGAATAAGGAATCAGGTGCAGTAAACGCTATTAAATGCATCATCCACAACAGGCAAAACTGGAGGCATAGCTAAGGGTCTGTGTTGCGGCAGGTGCAGAAAGGTTCTAAGCCTTTTTCTTGAGTCTGCGAAATCCTGTCCTTGCCATTGGAATTGTTCTCTCATGGCATGTAAGGTTTCCCCAACGGAGAATTCCGGTGGAGAGACGGATGGAATGGAATCATCAACATCAGAGTCTTCATAAGTGGACAAAGGAGCCTCTGGCTGTTCTGTAGTGTCTGAGTCCTCCGAAGAATCATCAGAGCCTTCCTGCTGGGGTGGCTCTGTTCTAGGTCTCTTTTCTGGAGGCTGAGAGGCCCTGTCTGGGTGTGATTGGGATCCCCTAATTGGCGAAATCAAATCCTCTGCCAGGGTAAGCATTTGAGAGCTAGAAGTGTGTCTGTGAGAGGGGGCCTTAGCAGGAACTGTACTAACAGTTTTTGCTGCCTTGGCCCTGGCAAAGGCCTAGCAGCACCACGTGCTGGGGTAGAAACATCCAAAGGAATGGTGTCAGATAACACACTAGAAGCCACAGTAGACGGTAAAATTTCAGAGGCCAATTCAACTGTAGTAGCAGGAGCCTCGGTAGTAGTCATGGTTTCGGCTGGGGAATGACCGGATTTCTCGGTTTCGGCCGAAACCGGGACACTGATTTGCTTGTCCATGGTTTCAGCGAAACGCCGGACCGCGAGTGTCGGTCTTTTTCTGCGTTTTTAATTATTTGGGTAGTCGGATGATCCGGCGGCATAATGTCTCGCAAAATCGGGCGAAAAACTGTTCCAGCAAACTCCGACCGGCGTCTAAGTGTTAGTCGGTTGAAGGAAGCACAGAGCTGAACAGGCAGCTACGTCGTGGTCTGGGCCTAAACAAGGTAGGCAGTAAGGTGGAAATCCTTATGAGGTATTTGTTTCCCACAAGTTAAACAATTGTTTACTTTTTTCTGACATCGGCTGAGGCAGAAAAGGTCTAGCAGGGGTACTTACTTTAGAAGTCTTGAGTAGTATTTGGTAGTAGGAATCTGGATCTGACCGGCCGGCACTTGCAAACAACGCTTCTGCTTGCGCCACAGCAAGAAAGACTGAAGAAAATGGTCGGCTGATGCCTTTATACCGAAGACCAACAGAGATGGCCGGATGAAGTCGACATCTGGCTGACGGACAGACTTTGGAATCCGGCCGAAGGAGCTGCCTGGCGACAGGACAGCAGTTGTTATGACTGCAGATGCATCCATGAAGGACATCTGTACTATGTTCATCGTGCATACAGCTGCAGTCATTACAGATGGGTAGAATCCCAAAGCTAAGTAAGGGTGGTAGGCACTAAGTGGAACTAGGAGGAGCGAGGATGCCCTGCAAGACTGCTGTGGCAAACCCCCCTCTAGATTTAGAGTATAGTGGAAGGTGGTAGTGCTTGGAGAAAGTGTGCACTGAACTCCAAGTAGCTGCTTCCAAAATGTCCTTGGTAGGGACCCCCTGAGGAAAGCTGCAGAGGTAGCTGTGGTCCTGGTGGAGTGGGATCTGATGTATGCAGGCACAGATTTTCCATGAAATGAATAATAAAAGCACATGCAGTGGGCTATCCATATTGAAATTGTCTGTTTGGAAATAGCCTTTCCTTGAGCACCTGCAGCATAGGACACAGAGAGTTGCTCAGATTTCCTGAATGGCTTTGTTCTGTCCAAATAATAACGAAGTTGTCTGTGAATGTCCAAGGAATGTATTAGTCTCTCCCCTTTGTTCTGTGGATTTGGATAAAAGGTAGGTAAGTGGATAGTCTGATTCAAAGCTACACTAGATACTACCTTTGGCATGAAGGTAGGGTTGGTTCATAAGGAAACTCTGTCCTGATGGAAAATGATGAATGGTTGCACAGCCATGAGGGCCTGTAGTTCCGAAACCCTGCATGCTGAGGTGATAGCCAGAAGGAAGGCTGTTTTCCATGACAAGTATTGTAGCTCTGTTGAAGAAGCTGGCTCAAAGGGGGGCAGGGTCAGCTTTTCCAATACGAAGTTGAGGTCCCAAGCTGGAACTGGTGGTTTCCTTGGGGGCTTTATATTTTTGGCCCCTCTGAGGAACTGCCTTAAGAGGATGTGAGAATAAAGGAGGGTCTGTGTTGTACTGTGCAGAAATGGCTGAAGCGTGGATCTTGATGGAGGAGAAGGAAAGGCCACTGTTTAACATCTCAGCTAGGTACTGTAAAATTTGAGGTATATTTATTACCCAAGGATTCTGGCCCTTTTCTTGATACCGGGCACAAAATCATTTCCATTTGGCGGAGTAGGCTTTTCTAGTAGAAGGTCTTCTGGCCTCCAAGATGACATCCTGCACCTCCTTGAGAGGAGAGTCTGTTGGGAAATTAAGGTATTCTCCATGCAGCTAGATTTAGGGTTTTGAGCTGGCTGTGAAGGGTTTTGTAGTTGTACTGGGACAACAGAAGAGGGACTAGAGGTAGGATCCATGGTGGGGAGTGTGCCAGGCTCTTTAGGAGCGCACACCAGTGTTGTCTTGGCCAGTCTGGAGCAATGAGAATCATTTGTGGCCTCTCTGCTCTGGCTTTTAATAGAACTTTGGTCAGTAGAGGAAGAGTTGGGAAGGCATAGACTGTCAATGTTGTCCAATTGAAAGAGTGCGTCCACTTACCAGGCCTGTGGATGATAGGTCCTTGAACAAAATTTTTTCAACTGGTAATTTCGGTGGGTAGCAAATAGATCTATGTCTGGCTGTCCCCATGCCTGAGTTATCTTTGAGAAAACTTGAGGATGCAACTTCCATTCGTGTGGAACTGTCATATTTCTGCTTAGGTTGTCTGCCAGTGTGTTTTCTTTCCCTGGCAGGAATTGTGCCTGTAGTTGAATTTGCAATTCCAGTGCTGTGTTCCATAGGGTCAGGACTTGCCTGCCCAGGGGGTATGAATGAGTTCCCCCGTGTTTGTTTATGTACCACATGACTGTGGTGTTGTCTGTCCTTATCAATAACTGGCCTGGATGCAGTAGGTCTTTGAAGGTCATAAGAGCATTGTGCACGGCTTGCATCTCCTTTTGGTTGATGTGTAGGTGCTTCTCTTTTTGGGACCATTTTCCCTGAATGCACTGATCTGCCATGTGTGCTCCCCAGGCGTAGTCTGAGGCGTCTGTTGTGATGATTTGAGTTGCTTGAGGTACACAGAAAGGGAGACCTGTGTTTCTTTGGCATGCTTGAGCCGACCACAAAAATTCCTTTTGAAGGCATGGAATGAGTGGTATAAATGTTTCCAAGCTGTGGCTGTGTTGAGACCATAAGTTTTTTGGGTACCATTGAAGTTTCCTCATATGCAGTTTTGCACATGGGATTAGTAGGATGCAAGATGCCATGAATCCCAGAGCCTGCAGGACTTTCCTTGCAGTTAGCCTGGTGAAAGTTGCCATTTTGCTGAAGTATTGAGACAGTTGCCCTTGTTTGTCTGGCGTGAGGTAGGCCATCTGGGTGGTTGTATTCAAGCTGGCACCCAGGAAAATTATTTGTTGTGAGGGTATTAGTTTTATTTCTTTTGTTATTTGTGTATCCCAGGAAGTTCAACAGTTTTATTACAAACGCCAGGTGCTGCAGTAGTATGTCCTTGCTGTCCACTTGGATCAGGCAGTCATCCAGATATGGGTAGATTTGTATTCCTTGTAGTCTGCAGAAGGCAATTACTGATGCCAGGCATTTCGTAAACACTCTGGGCGCAGTAGATAAGCCAAAGGGCAATGCAGAGAATTGGTAATGGGATGAACCTGCAAGAAATCTGAGGTATCTTCTGCAATATTGTCTGAAAGGGACATGCAGGTATGCCTCCTTGAGGTCCAATGTTATCAGCCAAGACTCCTTGCCCAGCATGGGAAGAAGCTGCTGTAATGTGAGCATCTTGAATTTTGGCACCTGTAGATATGTGTTTAGGATGGATAGGTCTAAGATAGGTCTCCAATCTTTGTCTTTTCTTGGTACCAGGAATAGTCTGGAATAAAAACCTTGACCTTGTTCTTTTGTAGGTACCTCTTGAATCGCTTTCATGTCAATGAGAGCGGAAATTTGTCTTTGTGCCTCTGCCCTTTGATTTTGCGGCAGGTTTGGCATGCCTCTCATTTTTGGAAGGGTGAAAGTGGAACCTGTAGCCTCTGTCTATAATGTCCAGAATCCATTTGTCTTTTGTAACAATATGCCAATTTTTTTGAAATAATGCCAGTTTTCCGCCCAAAGGTGCTGCCATCAAAGCTTTGCTTGGCAGGTATAGGGGGAAGTTCATTGTGTCTGTTTTCTAAATGACTGTGAACTATCTTCTCCACCTCTTGGGGTTGGTGCTTGCCATTATCTTGCTCTGTAAGATTCTTGAGGTTGTCCTCTACCCCTTGGGCGTCTGTATCTGCCCCTTTGAGGTCTGTCCGTGGCTGGAAAGGACCAATTTTTTGAAGGCCAGTTTCTGCTGAAGCGTGGAGGTTGTACCTGCAGGAAATCTTTCACTGTTTGCATTGATTTCGCTTTTTCCTCCATTTTCTTTAGTACCTCCTCAGCTTTAACACCAAACAATACATCTTTTTGAAGTGGTGAATCTAATAACTTTGCTTTGACATGATCTGGTAAAGTTTGCTCTTTGAGCCAAAGCATGTCGATATAACAGACCCGTGACAGCAGCTCTACACGCTCCTAAAGCATCAAAACCACACTGCAAGGTATGTTTACCCACTTGCTCTGCACCATGCAACAAATCCTGCAACTCTTTCAAATCTGGTTGTTCTGTTTGTGTCATTTTGCTTTTCAACTGAGATAACAAAAACTGTTGGTACTTTAACATATGGAATTAACAGTTTAATGCCTCACTACAGAGGCCTCCAAAGCCGACACCCAAGCAACTGCCACCTCAAGACATAAGACATGCAACACATAGTTCTCAAAGTCAGTGTGCTAAACAGTCACAGCCCTTAAGGCCAAACACAATGCCAGACACACTTGTTATAGGTGACTCCATAGTCAGACACACTGACGTCCCACTCAGCAGACTGAACAAGGAAAAGATCACAGTAAGCTGCCTGTCAGGCGCTAGAATCCGCCACATAACACAAGCACTCAGGTCACTCCACAGCAAGTACAAGTATGACTTAGTCATTGTCCATGCCGGTGTGAACGACCTGAGACGTACCTCCCTGGACTACATGAAAAGAGACATAGAGGAGCTCTCAGATTATGTAGCCCAGGCCGGTATGACCCACTGAGCAGTATCCTACCCTCACCAAGAATGATGCCAGAATACAGCGACAAAATTATCAGCTGTAATAATTCGCTTAATTAGTGGTCTCATTCTAAGGGATCAATGTCTGTCTGCCTGGGATGACATGCTTGACAAGCCGCTGCCGCATGGGATGGCTTGCACCTGTCACCCTGGGCTTTCGGATATTGGCAAAGGCTCTTGCCACCTCCATAGTGCCTTTTTTAGGCAAGGCTCAGATGATAAACCTACGGCGCTAGAAAACAAAAATGGAGAAAAACTAAGGGTAATACTGCTCCAATGCCAGAAGTCTAAATCTCAAGATGCACCCTCGAAGCCCTCCTCAGTATGGAGAACATCGATGTCTGTGCTGTGACTGAAACCTGGTTCAAGGCTCCTGAGAGCACCCCAGCACTATCAGGTTATACCTCATATCATGCGTTCCGGCCCCAAAATCCGGACCGAACCACAAAAGGAGGAATATCCATATTCATAAAGGATACCCACACACCTCCAGGTTGAGTAACGGCAACGCTCGAAGCATCGGAGACCATCAGGCGCAATTAACCATAGGTAAAACTGCCCTACAGTTTGTAGCATGCTACAGACCACCCTCTCAAACTCAGAAACCCACACAGCCTTCCTGGCGACACTGGAAAGTATGAATGTCTCTCCAAACACCATCATATTGGGTGACTTCAACTACCAAACATAGACTGGGAGCATTACTCAAGCCCCAACACCTAGCCCAAAGGTTCCTGGGTTCATAAACTCAAATGCTATGGAACAACTAGTCACCATTCCACAAGAGAAAAATAGACCTGATCATCACAAACATGGGGACAAAATGCTCCCACACCGAAGTATATCCTCATTGGTGAGATCAGACCATAATTAATCTCACTGGAGATCACATCCTGCTAACCCCAGCAAAAAAGACCACAGTGAAGAACTTCTCAAAGTAAACTTCACACTTCTTAAGACTGGACTGGGTATCCTTCAAGGCCCCCGAGCCAGTGGAAACCACAACCCACGCTGCTGAAACCCTTACAAATGCCTTCTCCTGGCACCTCCAGGAATGTATGGATCAAAGCAATCCCTAATAAAATCAAGACCCTTTCCACCAAAGGCAGCGCCCGGTCTGGTGGACCCAGCCATAAACAAACTCTACAACAAGAGGAGAAAGCTACTACATGACAGAGCAAAATCCTAAAAGGGAAGGCATCTCTGATCAATACTAGCAAAAAACTACGATCACTCATAAAATCATCCAAGGCCAACTTTGAGAGAAAAATCGCTAATGACACAAAAGACAATCATGAGGCCTTCTTTAGCTATGTTAGAAACCTGGGTGGAAACTCCCAGATATGCTCAATTAGTCAGAATGATACAAAATCACTGAACCCACAGACATTGCCAACATACAGGCAGACAGGTTCAGTGCAAATTTCTCCCTCCCTCCCCAAAAGGAGAAATATCTATCACAGAGTCTAGCCTCCCAAACATCTCAGATGCCCAGGTGAGAGCTGCTCTCTCTAAAGCAAAAACACAGCATCAATGGGACCAGGCCCGGTGTCCCCGGCTGTGCTACACAAACTCAATGAGGAACTAAACCCACACATAAGGCTGCTGTTTAATCTTAGCCTTACTACAGGATTCGTGCAAGAATGGCGTGCGGCAACTGTGGTCCCACTCCACAAAGGCGGTGCTTCTCACGGACCCTGGAAATTACCGCCCATAAGCTTGGCGAGGCTGTCTGCAAAGCTATGGAGAGGATCATAATGGAACTCATAAATAAAGACATTGGGGACCTACAGACACTGGATCCTACCCAATTTGGCTTTGTCAAGGAGCAGATCCTGCCTCTTGAACTTGGCTGGCTTTTTGAAACAGTCACTAAGGCCATTGATGAGGGTAAAAGGCAGTTCACAGCCTACCTTGACCTAACTAAGCGTTCGACACAATACCCACCCCACTTTCGGGCATCATAGAAAAGCTCACCAGCTTAGATGTAACCCATATGTCACAAGATGGTTTGCAAACTGGCTCAAGGACAGAACACACAGGGTTAGGTTGCTGGTGCCATGTCAGACTCTAAGCCGGTCACAGGGTGTCCCACAGGGCTCAGTCCTGGGCCCCTCTTGTTCGACATTTATTTTTCTGAAGTGCAGGCAAACATAGGGGACTGTGGCTGACAAAATTTACAGATGACTACAAACTGGGCACCATAATTGACACTCCATCAGACACAGACATCCTCCAGAAAGGTCATAGAAATGGATAACTGGTGCCAGAGCCATGGCCTTAAGCTAAATGCCAAAAATGTATAGTCATACCCTTTGGGAAAAACAAGGTAACCCCTAATTACCACATAGGTGGTAATCCATTAAACACGGAAGACGTTATCAGGGACCTGGGGACCCAAGTTGACAGTAACCTCTCTTTTGACACTCACATTGCCAAAGTGGTTAGGAAGACCTTCTACATTGCCCACCTGATCATGAAGGGATTCACATCCAGATCAGGAGAGGTCACTGTACTCCTGTACTCTTCACTTATCAGACCAATGATTGAGTACAACGCCCCATTCGGAATGCACCTTACCCGACACCTGCAGCAGTTGGAAAGACCCCAAAGTTCCTCACCAAAAGGATAAAGGGGCTCAAACATATGTCATATGCTGTGACTGAAGAAACTCCAGCTCCTATTCAGGTCTACCCGTCTGCTCAGAGGTGATCTGTGCCTGACATACAAAGCCATGTCCAACCCGGAATTAATGGACATGCTCCACCTCAAAAATCCAAATCAGCAGAGCCACAAGAGCAAGGGCTTAAACCTCAACATGGATATAAATAGGACGTGTGGAAGGACAGATCCATCACAGAGACTCCTACACTATGGAACAGAATCCCAGTCCATGTGAGGCAGAGCCTCACTGACTCTGTTCAAGAAATCTTGACGAGTGGATGGAGATCGTGGGTTTACCCGGGAATCATCTCTGTGTCACTGCTGGACAGAGGCACAACAAACTATGGGTATAGTATTCTCATCCACAAGGGGTGGTAAAAGGGTGAGTAGTGGTGACACACACACACACTCTGGCTAGGCTTATAAATGCCCTAGGGCAGATAGCCTAGTATGAACCTATGAACCTATGAAGTGGCAGATGTATACACCTTTTTCCCCCCACCTTTCTAATGCTCTGGAATCTCTCTCTGAAGGTAAAGGGTTTTCAGCAGTAGAGGCCTTTATTCCCTTGGGACCCTGTGAAATAGTTTCTGGGTCAGCAGTATGGCTTTATAAAGGAACTGGTGGGAATCAGGAACCAGTAATACCTGTCTGGTTTAACAGGGCTGGAGGTAAAGAATCTGGATTAAGGCTGGCTTCTGTGTACACATTATCCAAAATATCTAAAACAGGAGGGATAGCCAGGGGCCTATGCTGGGGGAGCAGTAGAAATTCCCTGAGCCTTTTCTTGGAATCTGAGTAATCTTGGCCTTCCTAGTGAAAGTGTTCCCTCAATGTATGCAGGGTTTCCCCAAAGAGTAGTCTGTCAGGGGAGACCGAGATAGACTCCACTCCCAGCATCAGGAGTCTTCAAAAGGGGAATAGGCGTAATCCTGGTCCTCAGAGTGTTCTGAGGTAATAGAAGCCTGGTCTGAGGAAGGGTAGTCTTCCTCCAATCTGGGTCTTTTGTCCAGAGGGGGTTGAGAAACCCCTGATGAGAGTAATCAAATCCTCAGCCATTTAAGCATTTTGCTTTTTAGGCATGGGGCCTTGAGGAGGAGGTCTGAGGACCCGGTTTTTCAGATTTTCATGGCTGCTTTAGATTTAGTGAAGGATTTAATAAGAAGGTGGAGATCCTGTAAGCGCCCTTCAGAAATGGCAGGCCTGACTAAATTTTGAGTTTCCCAGCCAAGAGTGGGGCGTCGAGTATCTACCAGTAGGAATGGAGACCGAGGGCCTGGAAGCGTTTCGGGTAATAAGTCACGTGTGTAGTTTTCATTGGTATTCCAGGTGCTGCGAGAAGGCGCCTCGCTGAGAACCCGGTGAGTCGAGCCTAAGCGTGGTCTCAGTACTTGGTCACCGGAGCCTCGGATGTGGGTCTTATCTTTGCGTCTTTGCTTAAAACTGGAATTGATGTGGGTGTATTCAACGACAGCTGATATAATTAAATTTTTGCCAAAATAATGAAGAGGCGAACTCAGCTCGAGAAACAGCAATAGTGCGCTTGTTGAACCTAGCACAAAAACAGCAGGCGAGGCGTTTGTGGTCTGGGCCTGGCAGCAAAGTGTATACAGAGAAAGAAGTGGAAATCCTTGCATTTTCCCAAAATGAAAATTTGTTGCATCGTCTGGGGGGTTTTCCCAAAACCCAAGAAATGGGTGGGGATTAATTTTAAAAAAAAAATTTGGGTTGCCTTTATACCCTGCCGACTTGACAAACCGGTCATTGAGGCCCAAGAAACCAGTTTACCGCCAAGGTACTTAAACTTTTTAAAGAAGAACTTCGGTTTGAAACCCTGAAACACTAAGA
>NW_025050474.1:0-14024 GCF_019279795.1 Protopterus annectens
GGGCAACAGAAAAATTCATTGACTGAGTATGCTCAACAATACCAAAACGTCAATTAACAAGGTACGGACTTTAATGGTGATGCAGGTACTATGAATATGCCTACAAATACTACAGTACAGTTCCTGGTACCAGCATCTGGTAATGCAAGTCATAATGGACATATTAATACTCAGTCTGTTAGCCTTATGTCACAGAGTACTAGTTTACCGGCACGTACATCCAGCAATGGAAACCATGTCCCAGGGCTTATTGGGATCGCAACTTTAAAGGACTGGCTCACTTGTCCATTGGGTCTTTCTGAGAACAGTAAGATGCAAATCAATGGGAACTCAGCTAGGGATAACTGACCTATTGAACAACTTAGATCAGAACCTTCTTAAATACAAAAAAACTTTGCTTGGAAGTGGAATACTTCCAAGAATGTATATGAGCCAGTGTTATACTGAAGGGGATAAGGATTTGTCAATACCCCACTGGTTTGGTACCCGACGCATTATTTCATCAAGACTTAGTAAAGTTGTTCAGTCAACAAGGATTGGAACTCTTAGACTTTAATGTGTAAACATTATTCTCTTAAGGCTGATGGAACTAATGGATACAACGTCAGTATTAGACGTTCAAATCAAAACACATGCAGATTTTGAATGCTATAAATGAGTATTCTCATGTTTTCCAGTCTATTGACTAGCATTTAAACAAATCTAAAGCTATTAAAATCAAAAAGCTTGAACGGGATCATTTACAATATCAAAATGGTACAGCATATCCATGCCCACCAACTGCACAAGTATGGAAAGGTCGGAGTGTAAGGACAATAGGAGGGGGTGTCAATCAAATACATGATACTGCAGAAAATCAATCTCATACTGAAAGGGGAGTGTACTTGCAAGAAACAATGGCGGACACTCAGTCTGAATGTTTGGTTCAGCAGGAAGCTACAGAACCTCAAGCTAGTAACACTGATGCCTCGGATAGCCAGTTTGAAGGCCCAAGAAGAACTGAACGCATCCAGAATCAGAATGGTCAGCAAAACCGCAGCAATAATCATCGTAATGACAATTATCAGGGTTTTACAAGGGGAGGACCCCAAAACAAATGGAATCAGTGAAAAAAGCACATTATTCATGGAAGGGGAAGATAAATATTCTGTAATTATATGCTTGTCATATCACCGGTGGTACCTATCATGTTTAGGGTCCCAAAGATCCATAATTATCTGATCCCCCATTTAGACCTATAGTTGATGGCAGGAATTCTGTCACATACGCATGTGCTAAGGTGATAGACAGTATACTTAAAAAAAAAAAAAAAAAAAAAAAAAAAAAAATACGTGACAACAGAAAAAGCAATATGCATAGATTCTTGGTCATTCTTGCAAAAAATTAATGAACTGGAGTTCAATGAACAGCATAACTTTCTTATGGTTGACTTAAGGGATTTATATACTTCAATACCACAAGTATTTGGCATTGAGTGGGTTAGCCACACATTAAGAAATAAGGGTGCCCCCCTACATAATATCAGTTTAGTAGAAGAACTCTTAGATATAGTTTTATCCAATAACTATATTTATTTTAAAGGTAACTATTACCTTCAGAAAAGGGGAGTAGCGATGTGGTCCCCTTGTGGCTCCAGTTTCACAAATTTGGTAATGAGTTACTGGAAACATCATTTTATTTTTAATATAGGAGAGATTTCTTCAAAAATTATATACTTTACATGTTATCTGGATGACATCTTGATAATAAAAGGGAATAAGGAAGAGGCGGAGAAATTGATTAACTATTTTAATCAAACTAGTGATTTCTTAGTATTTACATATACTTTTGATGAACATGAAACAGCATTTTTGGATGTTCATTTAACTTAGAATTATTTGAATAAGAGGTATCAAGCAAATATTTATAGAACGCCATCTTATTCGAATACTTTTTTACATTTTACAAGTGCACACCCTTAGCACCAAAAAAGATCGGTGGTAAAGGGTCATTTAGTGAGAGCTGCCAGAATGGTATCCACAGAGGAAGATTTTTATAATGAATGCCAATATTTGAAACAACTGATGTTAAGTTGTCAATCTCGCCTTCATTCTTGCTGGATGGGTTCGGAGCCGATCCTCGGCTCCGACTCGGCACTTGCTAAGCTCGAGAGTCACTTTTACCAGCTCGAGGCAGCCCCATATCACATGATGCAAGGCGTCACCCAGATCTGCTTGCCGCTTCGCTGATGAAGTACTCCTTTTACCAGCTCTTTGTAAGTAATTTGTCATACAAATTTTAGTCACCCCTTTCCTAATTTTCTCTCATATTTTAGTGTATTTGACACTTTTAGATAGTTGTAGGGTCTCTAGCTCTAGTTTACTTTTTCCTAGTTGTTTTATTTAGTCGGGCCTTCAATCCCCCCATCCCTTCCTGTCAGGGTGTGTGTGTGTGTGTGGGTTTATTTTTCCCATTTTAACTTAAATTTCTGAATCTGGGACTGTGTGAGTAGTGTGTTGTGTGTGCTCACTATGTCCAAAGAACAGAGGGTTCAGGCTTAAGAAGTGTGACTCATGCTGTCAGAAGATGTCTCTGACAGACGGTCACACTTCTGTATCTATTGCCTGGGACCTCTCCACCTGCAGGACTCCAAAGCTATTTGTCACTCTTTCAGCCAGAGAGTCCTGCAGGAAAGGAGAAATAAATTAATTTTAAGAGGACTCTTAAACCTGAGGGCTCCCCGGCCAAGTCTGCTGCAAGCCCTCTAAGACCTCCAAGGCCCAGGCTTCTGCTAAGCCTTTGGTTCGCCAACTCTTTGAGTCGAGATCGCTCGGCTGGGGCCGATCTTATTTGATTAAATCTTCGCACCGATGGCCATCTGTGCCGATACTTTAACTGCCACATTGGTGTCGCTCCGACCACCATGTGTCTAGCTTTTCGCATCGGCGCCGACTGGCCCGATACCATTGTTTGCCTGTAATGGGCTCGCCGGAGCCGCCACATCTTTGACCAGGCTTGGAGCCGAGGTTGTCGGTTCTGTCTGGAACCGAGGGTTCTTCGGCCCGATGGTTCTGTCGAGGAAGCGCCCAGGTCTCCTCTTGGAGCAGATATTGTCGGCCCGACCTCTCCTCTTCTTTCGGAGCGGAGCCATCGGAGCCCATCATGTAGGTCTTCCAGGCTGTCAGACCACGATTTGGAGAGAGTGGTAAGCAGATTGTTAAAATCACAGGCGCTAGCCCAAATGCTTCATAGTCCATCTCAACAGACGACTACTAGTCCACACCCTCTTCAAGTTCCTCCTTCGACTCTCCTCCAGAGCTCGGAGCCGGAGTCTATCGGAATAGTCACTGCTACGGCTGCGGGGCAGATACCACCCCTTTCTGCTCCTTCAGCTTCTACTCTTATCTCCTCCTCGAGACCTTCCTTGAGGGATCCGTGGTCGGCTTCCTGGTCTGCTCCGAGGGGTGAGTGGCATCGGACCCTTGTCTGACCCTGCTGTTCCCCTCGGGGCTTCGGCCTTGGTGAGCTCGGTTCCATCTGCCGCGGTGCCTTCCTCGTGGGCCCTGGAGCCCTGTTTCTTCGAGCGGGTCTCTCCGATCTCCCTGGGAGGGGAGCCTTTGAGGTGATGAGGAGTGTGCTGGGCCCCGGGCTCGGCCAGCAGTCTGTCCCCTTAGGTCCTCCCTCTATGGTGCCTGTAGATGTCTCTTCCCACTCTCTTGCTCCCGGACCGAGATCCACTGCCTCAGGTTTCCCCACTGGGAAGAACCCTCTTCCGAGGATTCTCCTGATCCGTCAGGAGATCCTCCCGTGAAGAGGACCTGTAAGAGGAAGCACCTAGACTCCTGAGTCTACAACTTCAGATACCGACTTAGATGAGTCGGAGGGGTCCCCAAGATCCCTCTGAGGATGTCTCTTTTCAGACATCCTAGAACTCCTAAAACAGAGGGGAAACTGGCCTCCATTAATCCCTCTTCGAGGATGAGCCGGTATACCTAGAGGCGCTTGATCTTGACCCTCCACCTCCTGGGTGTCTGCACCTTCGACCCCTCATGGAGGTGATAGCTCGAAGGCGGGCATCTCCTTATTCCGTGGAACCAGTTCCCAGGAGGCCTTCTAAATTTATTACAGCCCCTTCCGAGAAACAATTTCTTACAAAAGGTGTCCCTGTTGATGCCATGGTGGTGGCGTCGCCACCAAGAAGGAACTTGCAGATCCTTCCGTACCAGTCCATCCTCCTAACAAGGATTCTAGGACCATGGACAGGTATGGTAAGCTGGATGTTTTCCTCAGCTACCTTTGCCATGCTCGCTGAACTATTTATGTCACTTCACCAGACTTCAAAGGGACATCCTTAAAGAATTGGGTGAAGTAGTACAGGATCCTACAGCTGCAGGGGCTCAGGACAAGATTGCTTCCAGCTAGGAACCTTAACTCCATAACCAACCTCCATGGCTAATTTCGCATGCAGCAGATGGAGTAGTAGAGCTGCAGGGACAGGAGTGGCTCTAGACGCCAGTCCTGGATGCAGCTCTGTAATTTTGCGGATCCCTTTAAGGCCCTTCACAAACTCTCCTCGATGGGTCAACATTGTTTGGTCTCAGGTGAAGGACACGCTGACCAGGTGCGAAAGCAAGACGGCAAGACTCTTTCTGCCATAGGAGTCCGTTTTTCCACCCTTCTAGGCCTTACCCTAAAGGACAGAAGGGGGAAAGACGGTTCCAGAAATCTCAGGGAGTCACGCCGACACACGGGTCAGCTACTCCCAGAGGCAGAGGGGTAATAATAATAGACGCCTGCCCTAGGGGCAGAGGGGGTCCCAGAGAACCAGGGCAGCAGAGAGCCTCTCTGACAAGCCCTTCCAGCATCCCTGAGGGTGTTGCCCGACTGTCCATCCTTGGAGGCAGTCGGGGAAGATTATCACTGTACCCAGAAGCCTGGCTTTCCTTTCACAAGACAAATGGGTACAGTCGATCATATCCGAGGGTTACAAGATCTTTCGAGGAAAGTCCCTTCACTCCAAAAATTCCCTTCCAGATGTTCCACCCGGTCTAAGGGAAATCGCAAAATCAGAAGTATCAAAGCTTCTAAAAAAAGGGCCATTCAGCCAGTTCCAACAGACCATTCAGAGCCGGAATCTACTCAAGGTTCTTTTGGTTCCCAAAAAGACGGGAGATTGGAGACCAATATTGGACCTCAGCAGACCCAACAAGTCTGTGAAAAGACAAGATTTCAGATGGTCACATCAATCGATTTTGCCCTTCTTAGGCAAAGACAACTGATGTGCTCAATAGACCTTCAGGATGCGTGCTATCACATAAAAATCCACAGACGCCTCCAGAAGGTTTCTCCGCCTCGGCTGGGGTCCAGTCATTTTCAATTCAGAGCCCTGACCTTTGGTCTCACTACAGCCCCAGTGTGTTCACCAAATGCATGGCAGTGGTCACGGCTCACCTGAGACGCCAAGGATTCCAGGTGTTTCAGTATCTCGACGACTGGCTCCTCTCAGCCACCACCAGGCATCAACTTCTCCAAGCCAGAGATTACACCCTAAATCTCTGCACTCAATTAGGAATTTCGATCAACTACGAAAATCCTCCTTATTGCCCTGCCAGTCTATTACTTTTATAGGCGAAATTTAGACACTGTTCGGATGTCAGCAAACCTCACAAGCCAGAGAATCCTAGATATCCAAAACCATGTGCGGATCATCCTTGCCAGCAAAAAGGTGCAAGCCAGACTGGTCCTAAAAGTATTGGGCCTCATGGCAGCTGCCATTACTCTCCTTCCTTCCTGGCCTGCTTACATGCTGCCTCCTTCAATGGATGTTGTTCACCCAATGGTCCTTCCAACAGCTTCCCATGTGTCACCAGATTCTGGTGACACAACTTGCAAAACCACTCTATCCTGGTGGATTTCTTCCCAGGTCCATCAGGGCAGACCCTTTGTTTCCCCGCCCCGTAGCCACAGTCACTACGGGACGCCTCCCTGATCGGGTGGGGTCAAATCACGGCAGGATGGTTCATGGACGTGGCAACCGCTCGAATACCACCTGCACATAAATGTCCTAGAGATGAGAGCAGTGCTTTTTAATGCTGCAAGCCCTCAATTTCTTCCCTTGGGAACGATTGCAGTTCACACGGACAACATGTCCGTAGTGTGGTACATCAACAAGCAGGGCGGAACCAAGTCCTACCCCTTGTGTCGAGAGGCTCTCAGACTTTGGCAATGGGCGATCTCCTCTCATCGGTTTCTGGTAACTCATATCCCTGGGAAAACCAACATTTTAGCGGACAGATTGAGCAGAGCTATACTCATGCCTCACAAGTGGTCCCTCAAGCAATCTATAGTGGAGGAGATTTTTCAGAAGTGGGGCCCATGTTAAGCATCTTTTGCTACTCCCCAAAACAGCAAATGCCCAGCCTTCTTCTCTCTTCCCACTCCGCCATCCCAGAGACGCTCTTACCCAAGAATGGCCCCAGGGACTTCTTTATGCCTTTCCTCCCTTTCCATTGATACTACAGGTACTCCAAAAAGCTACCATTTTGAGAGCCAAATTGATTCTCATTGCCCCGTATTGGCCTCGACAAATTTGGTTTCCGTTCCTTCATTGTCATCTTTTGGTGCAGCCGTGGCATCTGGACCCAGTGCCATATCTTCTGATCCACCAATCGGGTCAGCTGCACCGGTCCATTCCTTCTCTTAACCTCACAGCTTGGTTGCTCCACTTCCTTCCTTAGCCAGGCTTCCTATGATCTCTAACCCTGTTAGGGATATCATAGTGGCTTCCCTTAAATCCTCTACTAGGAGGATTTACTCTAGCAAGTGGAAATGTTTCTCCCTGTGGGTGAAATCAAGGAACATAGATCCCTTTACTGCCCCTGTTCATGCAGTTTTGGATTTTCTTGCGGAAATCTTTCACTCGGGTTCTTCATCTTCCACTGTCAAAGTTCAGTTGGCTGCAATCTCGAACTTTCATGTCGGGTTTGCAGATCACAACATTATGCCCCACAAGCTTTGTAGAGCTTTTCTGAAAGGAGTTTTTCTCCTCAAACCTCCTGTCAGGAGTCCTCCTCCTCAATGGGGCCTAAATCTAGTGCTGACATCCTTAATTCTTCCTCCTTTTGAGCCAGCTGCTTCATGCTCTCTAAAGTTTATTTCGTGGAAGACACCTTCCTTTTGTCGCTTATTACCTCGGCTAGGAGAGTGTCAGAACTTCATGCCCTCTCTGTTCGGTCCCCATATTTGGTCTTCCACAAGGACAGAGTATCCTTGAGAACTAATCCATCCTTTTGCCCAAGGTTGCTTAAAAACAAATTTAAATCAATCCATTGATCTCCCTCATTTTTCCTAATTATTCCAACAGATCGGAACAAAAATTACATTATCTTGATGTTCACCAACCTATATTATTTGACAGAACAAAACAATTCAGGAAGTCTGATCAGCTTCTTCTTTCTTATGTTGAAATAGGAAAGGCCTCCCTGTTTCCAAAGTGACCTTGTTCAGATGGCTATCTCACCATTTCTGACATTTATCAACTTAGGGGCAAACAGCTGTGCTCAAAACCAAGAGGCCCAGCCACTTTCACAGCCTTTAATAGGCTACCCTTAGATACTATTTGTGCAGCAGCCACTTGGGCCACCTCATACCTTGTTTCTCATTACAAATTGGATTTGGCCTCCAGGATAGAGCCAGTTTTGTCTCCATCGTTCTCAAGAGTCTGTTCCATTGAGGCACCCAGGATAGAGGTGCTAGGGACGCGGTCCCATCCAGTAAGAATGAAGTTACAGATTGACAACTTAACATTTGTAGTTATGTACCTACCATAACGCTCCATGTTAGTTGTCTTCTCTCGCCTTCTTTCTTCGACCCTCCCTCCCTGCCCCTTGCCTGGACAGACCTTGATCTCCCTTCGCTCTGAAAGATTTTGTTTCTTTGGGCACCAGTTAGTTCTAGTTAGTTATCTGGTTTCCCCTTACAGCCTTTTTAGGCTATTTGCTCTTCTTTCCTTAGTGGAAAGTTTTTATGCTAGGTAGTTTTCCCTCTAGGTCCAAATGAGATCTGGGTATTTACCGCCTTGCATCATGGGATATGGGGCTGCCTCGAGCTGGTAAAAGTGACTCGAGCTTAGCAAGTGCCGAGCCGGTCTCAACCCATCCAGCAAGAAAGAAGGTGAGAGAAGACAACTAACATGGAACGTTATGGTAGGTACATAACTTCTAATTTACGAAAAGAGCATATCCTAGTACATTGATAATTTAATAGTAGAAGTTGGTAACAAAAGATCTAATGGTGTTTATATACCTATTCTTAATAATATCCGGCTGCTTAATGGGATGAATAACCGTGAAAATCCTGATCTTGAATTGAATGTTGGGTCAGATGTGAATGAAATTGACTTCACAACTAGCTTTGTTGCAACATTCAATCTGGACTATTGGCATATAAAAATATTATATTAATTAAGAATTGGAATATCCTCTTGGAAGACAGATAGATAGTGGAAAAATTAGGGATTGAACCAATTTTTATAGCTAGGAAAGGAAGGACCTTAAAAAATCTATTTGAATGTGAGCCTAGAACACAGTCACACATAGTAGAAATGAGAGAATGTAGTAACTGTCCATACTGTAGATACATTCTGGTTGGCTCAACGCTGTATATTAATAACATGCACTTGAATAGTAGGCGAAAATTTAACTGCAACTCCAAAATGATTGTGTATGTGGCAAAATGTCAATGCTGCAAATCTTTCTACGTTGGGCAAACTGAACGCAGACTGAGAGATCGGGCATATGAGCACATATATAGTATTAATAAACATAAATTGAAAATGCTTTGGTAGGCTACACATAGATCAATTTCCAGAACACACACTTAAATTTTGGCTATTGGACCAAGTAGAAAGTAATCCAAGAGGTGGTCCATTTACAGTATTATTGGAAAAACTAGAGCTTCTTTGGCAAATTCGCTGTAATGCTTATAATTTTCCAGGATTAAATGATGTGTGTTCTATCACATGTTTGAAACTGAAGAGCTTTTTCAGATGAAAAGCTGTAGTAATAATATTGCAAGCATGTACTACATTATAGCTGTTGATAGTATTGTTATACTGTCTTGCATCTGAACGTTCTAATTGTTGAATAATTGCTATTTTTTTATTTTTTATTATTTTTTATCTTTTATTTTAGTTCTGCTGTTAGTTATGTCCTTAGTAAGAATATAAATAATAGAAAACGATTTTAATATTAGTTTCAAATACTATGTCTTTAAAATTTTAAAGGTTGAAAGCTAAGCTGACTTGATTCAGCCTTATTTAAACTTGTTTAGCATGAATTTTAGTAGCTGATGAAGTTCAGCTATATGTTTTGGACGAAAAGTGCTCCCCAGGCTAGTGAAAGCGGATAAGGTACACAACTATACGGCCAAACTGGAGGCTGAGCTCTCTCAACATAGGACTGGCAAGACCAGTCAGGAGGAGAAGGTTACCACACACACTATAGACCCAGTCTCACATAGTACCATCACAACCTCAAATCATACACATAAACACACAAAGACATACTCATGGCTCTGATCAAAAATCTACCAAACAGCAGAGGCCACCAAAGCAGACACCCAAACAACCACCACCTCAGAACACAACACCTGCAACACATAGACCTCACAGTCAGAGTGTCAGAGTCACAGCCCTTAAGGCCAAACACAATGCCAGACACACTAGTCATTGGTGACTCCATAGTCAGACACACTGACGCCCCGGCCACCAGACTGGAGTAAGGAGAAGGTCACAGTAAGCTGCCTGTCGGGCGCTTAGAATCCGCCACATAACGCAAGCACTCAGGTCTCTCAACAGCAGGTACAAATATGACTCAGTCATTGTCCACGCTGGTGTAAACGCATCTGAGACGCACTCTCCCTTGACTACATGAAAAGAGACATTGAGGAGCTCTCTGATTATGTAGCCCAGGCAGGTATGACCCTGACCTTGAGCAGTATCCTACCTTCACCAAGAATGATGCCACAATACAGAGATAAGATGATCAGCTTTAACAATTGGCTTAAACTCTGGTGTCATTCAAAGGGGATCCAATGTCTGTCTGCCTGGGATGACATGCTGACAAGCCACGCTGTCAGCAAGGGACGGCTTGCACCTGTCACCCTGGGATTCCGGATATTGGCAAAGGCTCTTGCCACCCCCATAGTGCCTTTTTTAGGCAAGGCTCAAATTCTAAACCTACCACCCTAGAACACACAAAAGGAAAAAAACTAAGGGTAATGCTGCTCAATGGCAGACGTCTAAATCTCAAATGCACGCGACTGAGGCCGTTCTCAGGATGGAGAACATCGATGTCTGTGCAGACAGAAACCTGGTACAAGGCCCCTGAGAGCACCCCAGCACTATCAGGTTTTACCTCTTATCATGCTGCCCGCCCCAAAATCCGACAATACTAAGAAAGGAGGGGGTATCCATATTCATCAAAGACACCCACACCTCAAGACTGGTGGCAACGCACGCATGCATCGGAGACCATCCAGGTGCAATTAACCATAGGCAAGACTGCTCTGCAAATTGTAGCATGTTACAGGCCACCTCACAAACTCAGGAACCTCACATGGCCTTCCTGAAAACACTAGAGGGATAAATGTATCACCAAACACCATCATACTAGGTGACTTCAATTACCCTAATATAGACTGGGAACACTCAAGACCAAACACTCTAGCCCAAAAGTTCCTGGAATTCATAAACTCAAATGCCATGGAACAACTAGTCACCATCCCCACAAGAGGAGAAAACATACTTGATCTCATCATCAAGAACATGGGAGCACAATGTTCAACACCGGAAGTATACCCCTCACTGGTGAGATCAGATCACAAACTAATCTCGCTGGAGGTCCTCATCCCACCCCCACCTGAAATAAAAAAGACCATAGTAAAGAACTTCTCGAAGTCACTTCACACTTCTAAAGACTAGTGTGTGGTCTCCTTTAAGGCCCCCGAGCCACGAAAACAGTACTCAAGCCGCTGAATCACTTACAAATGCCTTCTACCAGCACCTGCAGGACTGCATGGATAAGGCAATCCCAAGCAAAACAAAGACTCTTTAGCTCAAAGGCAAGCTGGCCCACTCTGGTGGACCCCAGCCATAAACAAACTCTACAACAAAAGGAGGAAGCTACTACAAGATAGAGCAAAAATCCTTAAAAGGTAAGACACCCTTGATCACTATAAGTAAAAACTAAGAGCTCTCATAAAATCATCCAAAGCAAATTTTGAGAGAAAATAGCTAAAGACTCAAAAAGACAATCATAAGGCCTCTTTAGCTATAAAGTTAGAAACCTGGGAGGAAACTCCCAGATATGCTCAGAACTAGTTCAAAATGATGTGAAGATTACTGATCCTACAGACATTGCCAACATACTGGCTGACAGGTTCAGTGCAAACTTCTCTCCCCAAAAGGAGAGATATCTATACCAAGCGATTGCAGCCCCCCAAACATCTCCAACGCCCAAGTGAGAACTGCTCTCTCCAAAGCAAAACACAGCATCCATGGGACCTGATGGTGTCCCCGCCGTGTGCTCCATGAACTCAACGAGGAATTAAACCCACAGCTAGGACAGCTGTTTAATCATAGTCTTACTCTGGATAATGCACTCCAGGAGTGGCGCACTGCAACTGTGGTCCCACTTCACAAAGGCGGTGCCTCCACCGACCCTGGAAATTACCGCCCATTAGCTTGACAAGCCTTATCTGCAAAGCCATGGAGAGGATCATAATGGACCCTATAAATAAAGACATATAGGAATTTGCAGACTTTGGATCCATCCCAGTTTGGCTTTTGTCAAAGGCAGATCATGCCTTCTAAACTTGGTTGATTTTTTCAAACAGTCACCAAAGCCATTGATGAGGAAAAGGCAGTCCATACAGCTCTACCCCCGATCTGGCGTAAGGCCTTTTATACAATAACACCCCACTCGGGTATCATTGAAAAACTCATCAGGCTTAAATGTTAACCCATACATCACAAGATGGGTTGCAAAATCATTGGCTGGAGTGACAGAAACCCACAGGGTTTGAGTTGCTGGGCGCCATGTCAGACTCAAAGCCTGTGGTCACAAGTGGTGTACCACAGGGCTCAGTCCTGGCATTCACTCTGTTTGGCATCTACTTCTCCTAAGTACAAGCAAACACAGGAGTGGTTATGGGATGTGGGACAAAGTTTGCAGATGACTGCAAACCTTGCCATAGTAGAAAACACATCTGAGGCTGACAGATGGTCCTTCAGAAGGGTCTCTTGCCAGAAACGGATAACTGGTGCCAGAGCCATGGCTCAAAAGTTAAATGCCAAAATGCATAGTCATACTCCTTCTCGGAAAAACAAGGTTACCCCTAGCTACCAAATAGGTGGCAATCCACTGAGTACAGAAGAAGTTATCAGGGACCCTGGGGGACCCAGGTTGATAGTAGTCTGTCATTCGACACCCATGTAGCTAAAGTAGTTAGGAAAGACCTTTCTACATTGCCCACCTTATCTGTGAAAGGGATTCTCATCTAGATCAAGGAGTGTCATAGTCTCCCCATACTCACTCTTCACTCATCAGACCAATGGGATTGAGTGCACAATGCCCTGGCATTCGGAATGTATCTGGACCTCGACACTTGCAGCAGCTGGAGAGGCCAGCCAAATTTCCTCACCAAAAGGATAAAGGGTCTCAAACATCTGTCCTATGCTGCCCGACTGAAAGAACTCCAGCTCTATTCAGTCGCCTATCAGCTTTTGCTCAGAGGCCAATTTCTTTGCTCTAACATACAAGGGCCACAGCTGTCAAACCCAGATTTGATGAATATGCTTCACCTCAAAAATCTAGATCCGCCAGAGCCACAAGGAAGCGAGAGACTTAAACCTCGACATCGGGGCTATTAATAGGACGCATGGAGTGGATAGGATTCCATCACCCAAAGACTCCTATGCTGTGGAATAAAATCCCGCATATGTGGAGGCAGAGTCCGCTGGCCTTGAATTCTAAGAGAAATCTTGACCAATGGATGGAGATCGCAGGATATACCCCAGGGATTACCTCAGCAAGTCACTGCTCAACAGAGGCACAGCAAAATAATGGGTATAGCGTTCCTCATGCTAAAGGTGGCGCAAGCCACAAGAAACTATGGGCTAGGCTTGTAAATGCCCTCGTAAGTAGATAGCCTGGGTATGAACCTATGAACCTATACTAAACCTAGAGTACTTGATAATAATTTTCAGTCTTACTCACAAACACTGGCTAATCTACAATGTATGCACTGTACCTGTGTTGTTGTGTCTTTCGACTTTTCCCGGTTAGGGGTCGCCACAGCGGAACTCCGGTCCGCTAATGATTGGCAGTAGATTTTTACATACCGAGTTGCCGGCTCTGACGCACAACCTTCAACGAAGGTATGCCCCATTCAAGCATGTCTCCACACAGAAGCTATGACGCCTAGCTGGAGAATCAAACAAGACAACGCCTACTGTGAGGCAACAACACTACCAAGCAGCACCACCACTGCAGTATGTACTGTACCTGTGTGTACTATGTATGGGCCTCTACCTATGTTCCAAATTTCAGCTGTATACCACAAATCTATTAATTACCTTTTATTTTTAAATTAATATTTTGTTTTGTCTCTCCACTGCAACCAAGTTGATGTGCTGCATACCACTGTCTTTTATAATTTGTGTGTATACCTCGAACATGTCTAAATAACTAAATGTATCTGTAATTTTTCTATGTGGAAAGCTTTCTTTTTCCTGGGCCTCTGCTGAAAAAGGGCCTTTCTTGGCTCAGTCAGTCAAACCCTCGTTAACAAAATGTAAAAAAATAAATAAAATTGTGGCTTGAGACTCTAGTCAGACATTGCCAGTTGTCTTTGTTAAAGTTTTTTGTTTTCAAAACAAGTGCTCCGTTGGTGTTTCTTCTCTCTTTTTAGTTTTGTCTCGGTATTTGTGTTTATGTCATCCAGAAAAGGAAAATGCCCCCTTGTTTTTGTTCTTCACCCAAAAA
>NW_025050475.1:0-13295 GCF_019279795.1 Protopterus annectens
CGAGTCTTTTCGCCGCATTCGTCATCCTTTCCGGTATATTTTGACTCTGTTGGTTTGTAGAAGTGGTCGCCTGTGCCCCCACTACATTTCCCATGTCCTCGTTCATCTCGCTGACGTCACCAGTGCCTTGTTGCGATTTTTCCGCCATTCGCGGCAGTTTTCGACGCCCCCGGTTGTCCGTTGAGGTCGTTTGGCTCCCGGTGGCTTCGCGCTCATCCCACCAGTCTGTTGGACCCTGTCGCATCGATCGTAGCCCCTCCGATCGCGAAATACCTTTTACTTTCGGTTTTAGTGCTGAGTCATCGTCGCGCGCTTCTGGGAGCCATCCTGGCGGTAATTCCGGTCCGTACGGCTTGGAATCAAGGATTTTTGGTCGTGTTCTCGATGGTGGGTGTCCCTCCAACCTCCTCTGATCCTGGTATTCTTCCCAAATCCGTTTAGTGAGTTCATAATCTTCATAAAGGCTTGGTAGGCCATGCTGCTCAACTTCTTCAGCCCAATCAAACAAAGCGTTGTATTGCAGGTCACGGTCGCTCTTCCGGATCCCCGAAGCAAGCCAGTTGTCATCCTGGGACCTTCCCACAGCATGATCCATCGTCGCATTTCGGTCTTCTGGCGTTTCATCCACAAAATCTGGTTCCAAATCTTCAGCTGATGCAGCAGAAGCAAAATGTGTGTCTTCTTCCATAGGGAAAGCTAAAAACAATAAACGGTCATACTGAAACTGGCAGTTAAGCCAGAACCAGGATTGCCCTACCCCTTTGTAGGGGTTATTGTACCCTACACACCTGCAGAGTTTCAGCCTCCTAGCTTTTTCCCTCTTGGAGAAAAACAACTTTCCATAGGTATTTTTTCTCTGCAGAAACATGCTTGAAATGCATAAAGAAAGCTAAAAACAATAAACGGTCATACTGAAACTGGCAGTTAAGCCAGAACCAGGATTGCCCTACCCCTTTGTAGGGGGGATTGTACCCTACACACCTGCAGAGTTTCAGCCTTCTAGCTTTTTCCCTCTTGGAGAAAATCAACTTTCCATAGGTATTTTTTCTCTATGCAAAAACATGCTTGAAATGCATAGGGAAAGCTAAAAACAATAAACGGTCATACTGAAACTGGCAGTTAAGCCAGAACCAGGATTGCCCTACCCCTTTGTAGGGTGGATTGCAACTTACACACCTGCAGAGTTTCAGCCTCCTAGCTGTTTCCCTCTTGGAGAAAAACAACTTTCCACACGTATTTTTTCTCTATGCAGAAACATGCTTGAAATGCATAGGGAAAGCTAAAAACAATAAACGGTCATACTGAAACTGGCAGTTAAGCCAGAACCAGGATTGCCCTACCCCTTTGTAGGGGGGGATTGTACCCTACACACCTGCAGAGTTTCAGCCTCCTAGCTTTTTCCCTCTTGGAGAAAAACATCTTTCCATAGGTATTTATTCTCTATGCAGAAACATGCTTGAAATGCAAAAAGAAAGCTAAAAACAATAAACGGTCATACTGAAACTGGCAGTTAAGCCAGAACCAGGATTGCCCTACCCCTTTGTAGGGGATTGTACCCTACACACCTGCAGAGTTTCAGCCTCCTAGCTTTTTCCCTCTTGGAGAAAAACAACTTTCCATAGGTATTTTTCTCTATGCAAAAACATGCTTGAAATGCATAGGGAAAGCTAAAAACAATAGACGGTCATTTGGAAACTGGCAGTTAAGCCAGAACCAGGATTGCCCTACCCCTTTGTAGGGTGGATTGCAACTTACACACCTGCAGAGTTTCAGCCTCCTAGCTGTTTCCCTCTTGGAGAAAAACAACTTTCCACACGTATTTTTTCTCTATGCAGAAACATGCTTGAAATGCATAGGGAAAGCTAAAAACAATAAACAGTCATACTGAAACTGGCAGTTAAGCCAGAACCAGGATTGCCCTACCCCTTTGTAGGGGGGATTGTACCCTACACACCTGCAGAGTTTCAGCCTCCTAGCTTTTTCCCTCTTGGAGAAAAACAACTTTCCATAGGTATTTTTTCTCTATGCAGAAACATGCTTGAAATGCATAAAGAAAGCTAAAAACAATAAACGGTCATACTGAAACTGGCAGTTAAGCCAGAACCAGGATTGCCCTACCCCTTTGTAGGGGATTGTACCCTACACACCTGCAGAGTTTCAGCCTCCTAGCTTTTTCCCTCTTGGAGAAAAACAACTTTCCATAGGTATTTTTCCCTATGCAGAAACATGCTTGAAATGCAAAAAGAAAGCTAAAAACAATAAACGGTCATACTGAAACTGGCAGTTAAGCCAGAACCAGGATTGCCCTACCCCTTTGTAGGGTGGATTGTACCCTACACACCTGCAGAGTTTCAGCCTCCTAGCTTTTTCCCTCTTGGAGAAAAACAACTTTCCATAGGTATTTTTTCTCTATGCAGAAACATGCTTGAAATGCATAGGGAAAGCTAAAAACAATAAACGGTCATACTGAAACTGGCAGTTAAGCCAGAACCAGGATTGCCCTACCCCTTTGTAGGGTGGATTGCACCCTACACACCTGCAGAGTTTCAGCCTCCTAGCTGTTTCCCTCTTGGAGAAAAACAACTTTCCACAGGTATTTTTCTCTATGCAGAAACATGCTTGAAATGCATAGGGAAAGCTAAAAACAATAAACGGTCATACTGAAACTGGCAGTTAAGCCAGAACCAGGATTGCCCTACCACTTTGTAGGGTTGATTGTACCCTACACACCTGCAGAGTTTCAGCCTCCTAGCTTTTTCCCTCTTGGAGAAAAACAACTTTCCATAGGTATTTTTTCTCTATGCAGAAACATGCTTGAAATGCAAAAAGAAAGCTAAAAACAATAAACGGTCATACTGAAACCGGCAGTTAAGCCAGAACCAGGATTGCCCTACCTCTTTGTAGGGGGGATTGTACCCTACACACCTGCAGAGTTTCAGCCTCTTAGCTTTTTCCCTCTTGGAGAAAAACAACTTTCCATAGGTATTTTTTCTCTATGCAAAAACATGCTTGAAATGCATAGGGAAAGCTAAAAACAATAGACGGTCATTTGGAAACTGGCAGTTAAGCCAGAACCAGGATTGCCCTACCCCTTTGTAGGGTGGATTGCAACTTACACACCTGCAGAGATTCAGCCTCCTAGCTGTTTCCCTCTTGGAGAAAAACAACTTTCCACACGTATTTTTTCTCTATGCAGAAACATGCTTGAAATGCATAGGGAAAGCTAAAAACAATAAACGGTCATACTGAAACTGGCAGTTAAGCCAGAACCAGGATTGCCATACCCCTTTGTAGGGGTAATTGTACCCTACACACCTGCAGAGTTTCAGCCTCCTAGCTTTTTCCCTCTTGGAGAAAAACAACTTTCCATAGGTATTTTTTCTCTATGCAGAAATATGCTTGAAATGCAAAAAGAAAGCTAAAAACAATAAACGGTCATACTGAAACTGGCAGTTAAGCCAGAACCAGGATTGCCCTACCCCTTTGTAAGGGGATTGTACCCTACACACCTGCAGAGTTTCAGCCTCCTAGCTTTTTCCCTCTTGGAGAAAAACAACTTTCCATAGGTATTTTTTCTCTATGCAGAAATATGCTTGAAATGCAAAAAGAAAGCTAAAAACAATAAACGTTCATACTGAAACTACCAGTTAAGCCAGGCCCAGGATTGCCCTGCCGCTTTGTAGGGTGGATTGCAACTTACACACCTGCAGAGATTCAGCCTCCTAGCTGTTTCCCTCTTGGAGAAAAACAACTTTCCACACGTATTTCTTCTCTATGCAGAAACATGCTTGAAATGCATAGGGAAAGCTAATAACAATAAACGGTCATACTGAAACTGGCAAGTTTGCAAGCCGAAAATAGTGTCTCCCTGTGGCAGGAAAAAGCAGCTTCTCCTGCCTCTATGGTTCTTTTTTCAGGTTCTGCATTTTTATTGTTAAATATCACATTTTGTATTTTTGCATGCATATTGTGTGATCTGACACCTTCTAAACCTCTATTTTGTAGTTCTTTTAGCATATTTTCATTTTTTGCACCAAACAAAACAATTTGTTCAACACTACATGCATTGGATGTCTGCCGCGGTTGTATGACAGTTTGCAAGCCAGAAATAGTGCCTCCCGGTGGGCAGGGAAATGCAGCTTCTCCCGCCTCTATGGATCTCGTTTCTGGTTCTATATTATCACTGTTAAATATCACATTTTGTATTCTTGCATACATATTATGAGATCTGACACTCTCTAATCTTGTTTTTTGTGAATCTTTAGGCATATTCTCAGTATTTGCACTTAAAAACCACTTTGTTTAACATTACATACATTTGATGAAATCGGCGGTTGTATGACAGTTTCTAAGCCCAAAATAGTGTCTCCCTGCGGGCAGGAAAATGTAGCTTCTCCTGCCTCTATGGAGCTTTTTTCTCGTTCTTTATTTACAGTGTTATAAGCAACATTTTTAACATTTTCATTAATATTCTGTGATCGGAAGTCATTCAATCCTATTTTGACAACATTTAGGCTCATGCTTTCATTATTTGCAACTTTTCTAGGATTTTTTTCATGAATACATTCAAGCCGCGTTTCCGCGGGACTTACAGTACCTTTTAAGACGGAATTGAGATGCCCTGGTCGGGTAAACTCACACTGTTCATTAGCCTGTTCGGCTCCATGCTGTATAACGCTCATATCAGCTTCAGTAGACATAGAAACACGGGAATTCTCCTCAAAGTTTGGATTCTGTATTTTTAAAGCATTCTTCCTTTGGATTTCATTCTCCTCACCTGAAAAGAAAAAAAGAGAGTTAGTAGAAGCCGTCATACCCGACAGCTGTTCAATAAAGCCTTCCTGCTGCATGACTTCTCACACAGGCAGGTCGGCCATACGGAAACTGGCAGTTAAGCCAGAACCAGGATTGCCTCAGCCCTTTGTAGGGTGGATAGTACCCTACACACCTGCAAAGTTTCAGCCTCCTAGCTTTTTCCCTCTTGGAGAAAAAAAGTTCCCAGGGGTATTTTTTCTCTATGCAGAAACATGCTTGAAATGCATAGGGAAAGCTAAAAACAATAAACGGTCATACTGAAACTGGCAGTTAAGCCAGAACCAGGATTGCCCTACCCCTTTGTAGGGGGGATTGTACCCTACACACCTGCAGAGTTTCAGCCTCCTAGCTTTTTCCCTCTTGGAGAAAAATATCTTTCCATATGTATTTATTCTCTATGCAGAAACATGCTTGAAATGGAAAAAGGAAGCTAAAAACAATAAACGGTCATACTGAAACTGGCAGTTAAGCCAGAACCAGGATTGCCCTACCCCTTTGTAGGGGGGATTGTACCCTACACACCTGCAGAGTTTCAGCCTCCTAGCTTTTTCCCTCTTGGAGAAAAACAACTTTCCATAGGTATTTTTTCTCTATGCCAAAACATGCTTGAAATGCATAGGGAAAGCTACAAACAATAGACGGTCATTTGGAAACTGGCAGTTAAGCCAGAACCAGGATTGCCCTACCCCTTTGTAGGGTGGATTGCAACTTACACACCTGCAGAGTTTCAGCCTCCTAGCTGTTTCCCTCTTGGAGAAAAACAACTTTCCACACGTATTTTTTCTCTATGCAGAAACATGCTTGAAATGCATAGGGAAAGCTAAAAACAATAAACGGTCATACTGAAACTGCCAGTTAAGCCAGGCCCAGGATTGCCTACCCCTTTGTAGGGTGGATTGTACCCTACACATCTGTAGAGTTTCAGCCTCCTAGCTTTTTTCCCTCTTGGAGAAAAACAACTTTCCATAGGTATTTTTTCTCTGCAGAAACATGCTTGAAATGCATAAAGAAAGCTAAAAACAATAAACGGTCATACTGAAACTGGCAGTTAAGCCAGAACCAGGATTGCCCTACCCCTTTGTAGGGGGGATTGTACCCTACACACCTGCAGAGTTTCAGCCTTCTAGCTTTTTCCCTCTTGGAGAAAAACAACTTTCCATAGGTATTTTTTCTCTATGCAGAAATATGCTTGAAATGCAAAAAGAAAGCTAAAAACAATAAACGGTCATACTGAAACCGGCAGTTAAGCCAGAACCAGGATTGCCCTACCCCTTTGTAGGGTGGATTGCAACTTACACACCTGCAGAGTTTCAGCCTCCTAGCTGTTTCCCTCTTGGAGAAAAACAACTTTCCACACATATTTTTTCTCTATGCAGAAACATGCTTGAAATGCATAGGGAAAGCTAACAACAATAAACGGTCATACTGAAACTGGCAGTTAAGCCAGAACCAGGATTGCCATACCCCTTTGTAGGGGTAATTGTACCCTACACACCTGCAGAGTTTCAGCCTCCTAGCTTTTTCCCTCTTGGAGAAAAACAACTTTCCATAGGTGTTTTTTCTCTATGCAGAAACATGCTTGAAATGCAAAAAGAAAGCTAAAAACAATAAACGGTCATACTGAAACTGGCAGTTAAGCCAGAACCAGGATTGCCCTACCGCTTTGTAAGGGGGATTGTACCCTACACACCTGCAGAGTTTCAGCCTCCTAGCTTTTTCCCTCTTGGAGAAAAACAACTTTCCATAGGTATTTTTTCTCTATGCAGAAATATGCTTGAAATGCAAAAAGAAAGCTAAAAACAATAAACGGTCATACTGAAACCTGCAGTTAAGCCAGAACCAGGATTGCCCTACCCCTTTGTAGGGTGGATTGCAACTTACACACCTGCAGAGTTTCAGCCTCCTAGCTGCTTCCCTCTTGGAGAAAAACAACTTTCCACACGTATTTTTTCTCTATGCAGAAACATACTTGAAATGCATAGGGAAAGCTAAAAACAATAAACGGTCATACTGAAACTGGCAGTTAAGCCAGAACCAGGATTGCCATACCCCTTTGTAGGGGTAATTGTACCCTACACACCTGCAGAGTTTCAGCCTCCTAGCTTTTTCCCTCTTGGAGAAAAACAACTTTCCATAGGTGTTTTTTCTCTATGCAGAAACATGCTTGAAATGCAAAAAGAAAGCTAAAAACAATAAACGGTCATACTGAAACTGGCAGTTAAGCCAGAACCAGGATTGCCCTACCCCTTTGTAAGGGGGATTGTACCCTACACACCTGCAGAGTTTCAGCCTCCTAGCTTTTTCCCTCTTGGAGAAAAACAACTTTCCATAGGTATTTTTTCTCTATGCAGAAATATGCTTGAAATGCAAAAAGAAAGCTAAAAACAATAAACGGTCATACTGAAACTACCAGTTAAGCCAGGCCCAGGATTGCCCTGCCCCTTAGTAGGGTGGATTGCAACTTACACACCTGCAGAGATTCAGCCTCCTAGCTGTTTCCCTTTTGGAGAAAAACAACTTTCCACACGTATTTCTTCTCTATGCAGAAACATGCTTGAAATGCATAGGGAAAGCTAATAACAATAAACGGTCATACTGAAACTGGCAAGTTTGCAAGCCGAAAATAGTGTCTCCCTGTGGCAGGAAAAAGCAGCTTCTCCTGCCTCTATGGTTCTTTTTTCAGGTTCTGCATTTTTATTGTTAAATATCACATTTTGTATTTTTGCATGCATATTGTGTGATCTGACACCTTCTAAACCTCTATTTTGTAGTTCTTTTAGCATATTTTCATTTTTGCACCAAACAAAACACTTTGTTCAACACTACATGCATTGGATGTCTGCCGCGGTTGTATGACAGTTTGCAAGCCAGAAATAGTGCCTCCCGGTGGGCAGGGAAATGCAGCTTCTCCCGCCTCTATGGATCTCGTTTCTGGTTCTATATTATCACTGTTAAATATCACATTTTGTATTCTTGCATACATATTATGAGATCTGACACTCTCTAATCTTGTTTTTTGTGAATCTTTAGGCATATTCTCAGTATTTGCACTTAAAAAACCACTTTGTTTAACATTACATACATTTGATGAAATCGGCGGTTGTATGACAGTTTCTAAGCCCAAAATAGTGTCTCCCTGCGGGCAGGAAAATGTAGCTTCTCCTGCCTCTATGGAGCTTTTTTCTCGTTCTTTATTTACAGTGTTATAAGCAAAATTTTTAACATTTTCATTAATATTCTGTGATCGGAAGTCATTCAATCCTATTTTGACAACATTTAGGCTCATGCTTTCATTATTTGCAACTTTTATAGGATTTTTTCATGAATACATTCAAGCCGTTTCCGCTGGACTTACAGTACCTTTTAAGCCGGAATTGAGATGCCCTGGTCGGGTAAACTCACACTGTTCATTAGCCTGTTCGGCTCCATGCTGTATAACGCTCATATCATCTTCAGTAGACATAGAAACACGGGAATTCTCCTCAAAGTTTGGATTCTGTATTTTTAAAGCATTCTTCCTTTGGATTTCATTCTCCTCACCTGAAAAGAAAAAAAGAGAGTTAGTAGAAGCCGTCATACCCGACAGCTGTTCAATAAAGCCTTCCTGCTGCATGACTTCTCACACAGGCAGGTCGGCCATACGGAAACTGGCAGTTAAGCCAGAACCAGGATTGCCTCAGCCCTTTGTAGGGTGGATAGTACCCTACACACCTGCTAAGTTTCAGCCTCCTAGCTTTTTCCCTCTTGGAGAAAAAAAAGTTCCCAGGGGTATTTTTTCTCTATGCAGAAACATGCTTGAAATGCATAGGGAAAGCTAAAAACAATAAACGGTCATACTGAAACTGGCAGTTAAGCCAGAACCAGGATTGCCCTACCCCTTTGTAGGGGGGATTGTACCCTACACACCTGCAGAGTTTCAGCCTCCTAGCTTTTTCCCTCTTGGAGAAAAATATCTTTCCATATGTATTTATTTTCTATGCAGAAACATGCTTGAAATGCAAAAAGAAAGCTAAAAACAATAAACGGTCATACTGAAACTGGCAGTTAAGCCAGAACCAGGATTGCCCTACCCCTTTGTAGGGTGGATTGCAACTTACACACCTGCAGAGTTTCAGCCTCCTAGCTGTTTCCCTCTTGGAGAAAAACAACTTTCAATAGGTATATTTTCTCTATGCAGAAACATGCTTGAAATGCATAGGGAAAGCTAAAAACAATAAACGGTCATACTGAAACTGGCAGTTAAGCCAGAACCAGGATTGCCCTACCCCTTTATAGGGTGCATTGTACCCTGCACACCTGCAGAGTTTCAGCCTCCTAGCTTTTTCCCTCTTGGAGAAAAACAACTTTCCATAGGTATTTTTTCTCTATGCAGAAACATGCTTAAAATGCAAAAAGAAAGCTAAAAACAATAAACGGTCATACTGAAACTGGCAGTTAAGCCAGAACCAGGATTGCCCTACCCCTTTGTAGGGTGGATTGTACCCTGCACACCTGCAGAGTTTCAGCCTCCTAGCTTTTTCCCTCTTGGAGAAAAACAACTTTCCATAGGTATTTTTTCTCTATGCAGAAATATGCTTGCAATGCAAAAAGAAAGCTAAAAACAATAAACGGTCATACTGAAACTGGCAGTTAAGCCAGAACCAGGATTGCCCTACCCCTTTGTAGGGTGGATTGCACCCTACACACCTGCAGAGTTTCATCCTCCTAGCTGTTTCCCTCTTGGAGAAAAACATCTTTCCACATATATTTTTTCTCTATGCAGAAACATGCTCAAAATGCATAGGGAAAGCTAAAAACAATAAACGGTCATACTGACACTGGCAGTTAAGCCAGAACCAGGATTGCCCTACCCTTTGTAGGGGATGGTACCCTACACACCTGCAGAGTTTCAGCCTACTAGCTTTTTCCCTCTTGGAGAAAAACAACTTTCAATAGGTATTTTTCCTCTATGCAGAAACATGCTTGAAATGCAAAAAGAAAGCTAAAAACAATAAACGGTCATACTGAAACTGGCAGTTAAGCCAGAACCAGGATTGCCCTACCCCTTTGTAAGGGGGATTGTACCCTACACACCTGCAGAGTTTCAGCCTCCTAGCTTTTTCCCTCTTGGAGAAAAACAACTTTCCATAGGTATTTTTTCTCTATGCAGAAACATGCTTGAAATGCAGAAAGAAAGCTAAAAACAATAAACGGTCATACTGAAACTGGCAGTTAAGCCAGAACCAGGATTGCCCTACCCCTTTGTAGGGTGGATTGCAACTTACACACCTGCAGAGTTTCAGCCTCCTAGCTGTTTCCCTCTTGGAGAAAAACAACTTTCCACACGTATTATTCTCTATGCAGAAACATGCTTGAAATGCATAGGGAAAGCTAAAAACAATAAACGGTCATACTGAAACTGGCAGTTAAGCCAGAACCAGGATTGCACCACCACTTTGTATGGGGGGTTGTACCCTACACACCTGCAGAGTTTCAGCCTCCTAGCATTTTCCCTCTTGGAGAAAAACAACTTTCCATAGGTATTTTTCTCTATGCAGAAACATGCTTGAAATGCAAAAAGAAAGCTAAAAACAATAAACGGTCATACTGAAACTGGCAGTTAAGCCAGAACCAGGATTCCCCTACCACTTTGTAGGGGGGATTGTACCCTACACACCTGCAGAGTTTCAGCCTCCTAGCTTTTTCCCTCTTGGAGAAAAACAACTTTCAATAGGTTATTTTTTCTCTATGCAGAAACATGCTTGCAATGCAGAAAGAAAGCTAAAAACAATAAACGGTCATACTGAAACTGGCAGTTAAGCCAGAACCAGGATTGCCCTACCCCTTTGTAGGGTGGATTGCACCCTACACACCTGCAGAGTTTCAGCCTCCTAGCTGTTTCCCTCTTGGAGAAAAACAACTTTCAATAGGTATATTTTCTCTATGCAGAAACATGCTTGAAATGCATAGGGAAAGCTAAAAACAATAAACGGTCATACTGAAACTGGCAGTTAAGCCAGAACCAGGATTGCCCTACCCTTCCGATCACAGAATATTAATGAAAATGTTAAAAATGTTGCTTATAACACTGTAAATAAAGAACGAGAAAAAAGCTCCATAGAGGCAGGAGAAGCTACATTTTCCTGCCCGCAGGGAGACACTATTTTGGGCTTAGAAACTGTCATACAACCGCCGATTTCATCAAATGTATGTAATGTTAAACAAAGTGTTTTTTTTAAGTGCAAATACTGAGAATATGCCTAAAGATTCACAAAAAACAAGATTAGAGAGTGTCAGATCTCATAATATGTATGCAAGAATACAAAATGTGATATTTAACAGTGATAATATAGAACCAGAAACGAGATCCATAGAGGCGGGAGAAGCTGCATTTCCCTGCCCACCGGGAGGCACTATTTCTGGCTTGCAAACTGTCATACAACCGCTGCAGACATCCAATGCATGTAGTGTTGAACAAAGTGTTTTGTTTGGTGCAAAAATGAAAATATGCTAAAAGAACTACAAAATAGAGGTTTAGAAGGTGTCAGATCACACAATATGCATGCAAAAATACAAAATGTGATATTTAACAATAAAAATGCAGAACCTGAAAAAAGAACCATAGAGGCAGGAGAAGCTGCTTTTTCCTGCCACAGGGAGACACTATTTTCGGCTTGCAAACTTGCCAGTTTCAGTATGACCGTTTATTGTTATTAGCTTTCCCTATGCATTTCAAGCATGTTTCTGCATAGAGAAGAAATACGTGTGGAAAGTTGTTTTTCTCCAAGAGGGAAACAGCTAGGAGGCTGAATCTCTGCAGGTGTGTAAGTTGCAATCCACCCTACAAAGGGGCAGGGCAATCCTGGGCCTGGCTTAACTGGTAGTTACAGTATGAACGTTTATTGTTTTTAGCTTTCTTTTTGCATTTCAAGCATATTTCTGCATAGAGAAAAATACCTATGGAAAGTTGTTTTTCTCCAAGAGGGAAAAAGCTAGGAGGCTGAAACTCTGCAGGTGTGTAGGGTACAATCCCCCTTACAAAGGGGTAGGGCAATCCTGGTTCTGGCTTAACTGCCAGTTTCAGTATGACCGTTTATTGTTTTTAGCTTTCTTTTTGCATTTCAAGCATGTTTCTGCATAGAGAAAAAATACCTATGGAAAGTTGTTTTTCTCCAAGAGGGAAAAAGCTAGGAGGCTGAAACTCTGCAGGTGTGTAGGGTACAAGGGTAGGGCAATCCTGGTTCTGGCTTAACTGCCAGTTTCAGTAATACCGTTTATTGTTTTTAGCTTTCCCTATGCATTTCAAGCATGTTTCTGCATAGAGAAAAAATACGTGTGGAAAGTTGTTTTTCTCCAAGAGGGAAACAGCTAGGAGGCTGAAACTCTGCAGGTGTGTAAGGTGCAATCCACCCTACAAAGGGGTAGGGCAATCCTGGTTCTGGCTTAACTGCCAATTTCAATATGGCCGACCTGCCTGTGTGAGAAGTCATGCAGCAGGAAGGCTTTACTGAACAGCTGTCGGGTATGACGGCTTCTACTAACTCTTTTTTTCTTTTCAGGTGAGGAGAATGAAATCCAAAGGAAGAATGCTTTAAAAATACAGAATCCAAACTTTGAGGAGAATTCCCGTGTTTCTATGTCTACTGAAGCTGATATGAGCGTTATACAGCATGGAGCCGAACAGGCTAATGAACAGTGTGAGTTTACCCGACCAGGGCATCTCAATTCCGGCTTAAAAGGTACTGTAAGTCCCGCGGAAACGCGGCTTGAATGTATTCATGAAAAAAATCCTAGAAAAGTTGCAAATAATGAAAGCATGAGCCTAAATGTTGTCAAAATAGGATTGAATGACTTCCGATCACAGAATATTAATGAAAATGTTAAAAATGTTGCTTATAACACTGTAAATAAAGAACGAGAAAAAAAGCTCCATAGAGGCAGGAGAAGCTACATTTTCCTGCCCGCAGGGAGACACTATTTTGGGCTTAGAAACTGTCATACAACCGCCGATTTCATCAAATGTATGTAATGTTAAACAAAGTGTTTTTTTTAAGTGCAAATACTGAGAATATGCCTAAAGATTCACAAAAAACAAGATTAGAGAGTGTCAGATCTCATAATATGTATGCAAGAATACAAAATGTGATATTTAACAGTGATAATATAGAACCAGAAAAGAGATCCATAGAGGCGGGAGAAGCTGCATTTCCCTGCCCACCGGGAGGCACTATTTCTGGCTTGCAAACTGTCATACAACCGCGGCAGACATCCAATGCATGTAGTGTTGAACAAAGTGTTTTGTTTGGTGCAAATAATGAAAATATGCTAACAGAACTACAAAATACAAGTTTAGAAGGTGCCAGACCACACAATATGCATTCAAAAATACAAAATGTGATATTTAATAATAAAAATGCAGAACCTGAAAAAAGAACCATAGAGGCTGTTTTTCCCCCAAAATACAGAAATTTTTTTGAAAAAAATTTAATTTTAAAAAAAAA
>NW_025050476.1:0-12946 GCF_019279795.1 Protopterus annectens
ATATATATATATATATATATGTATGTGTACATATACATACCTTCATATATGTACATTACCTTACATTATGTACAAGCAATTAGCAAGGCTGTTTCCGTGAACACTAAACTAGTATGGGAACCAGTAATTCGGGCATTAAAGATCTACCTGACATGCGTTGGGTAGTACATCCTATATTGCCTTTATATTGATTCCTACTATTACATGTTATATTTATCTTAGCTTTATGTTCTTGTATGAGAGTCATGGCTTAGTGGTAGGTCATACAGACTAGTGTTACCAAGGTCCTGGGTTCGAGACTGAGGTAGGAATTTATTTTTCTTTCAAACTGAGTATAGGACCTGTCAATCAAAGTGCCAAAGGCACTTTTAAACACTTAAACCAGGTCTGCGCTTTGCTGCTGAGCTCATATATCGACTTGCACTGGCGGTGAGCCCACACCTGGCCAATACACCCGCTATTTTCTGAAAGAAAGAAAAAGGGTGACAGGAAAGTGATGTAAAAGGGGTCACAAGAGGGTAAAACAGTAGGAAACAAGCTTGGAATTTGCAGGAAAGATGTAGGTGAGGCCCATAGCTGCCCTTGTCTTTCTCAGCAACAGCTGTGCATTTGTATACAATTTGGTGTGACATTTGGAACCTTCCACCCCTGAGAGAGGTGTCAGGACAACATTAATACCTGTTGTACAGCCAATTGTAATTAACAGTTTCAATGTCCAGCAGACATGTGTGCAACATGGACAGCTTTGTATGGGGCGTAATTTTGGGGCGTGAGCCCACTTGTAAAGGAGTGCCCTTTTTTTTTTTTTTTTTTTTTTTTTTTTTTTATCAGGTGAGAGTGGTATGTCAGGTGAGGTAGTCGGTATAGCTGGGGAGGTAGGTTGGGTAGGTTAACAGACAAGACGCATACAGGGGCGGTGTATGACACATGTGGGGGGGTTACACAATTGACGGGGATGGAGGTTGGGATATCCAGGGCACATGAGCCCACAGATGGCAACAGTGGAACTGATATCCCCACCCATAGGCAGTTGCCACTGTTCCTTCACAGCCCAGGACGGGGCTGTGCAGGTGGGACAACGGGCATGCCCGTAAGCTGTGCCACACGGGCCTCAAGCTGGCGTAGGGGCCCAAGAACAGAGTCTTGGATCTCCCTTCGCACCACAGACCGGACACCTTGGAGGGTGAGTGGACGAGCTCCTCCAGCCACGCTTGCAGAGGGGGGATGGGCCCCATCCCCTGCAGCACTTCCACCCGAAGGTGGCACAGGGCCACCAGAGGAGGGTCCAGCCTGGGCACTAGTGCCAGGTGCAGTCGCCTCTGAGGTGGGAGAGGTGGGTCCGCTGGGACCTGCCTTCCCAAGCATTCTAGGTTTGTGAGTATGTTATGTTAGTTTGGGTTAGTGGCATATTATTCCATTCAAATTAGTTGTAACAGCATGCATTGGTATTCCCATTAAACAAACACCCAGATATTAACACCACTGAACAACGGGCATATCAATATCACATGCATTATTTGAACGGAAATACACAATCAAACAACATGCAGGGTTGATTAATGGCAACAGGCCATCAGGTTTGCAGGTTTGCAGGTATGAACAGGGCACATGCAACAACAGACATGCATATATTTTTGAAACAGGACAAATGTCCATGGTTAATGAAATGTTCACGTACCAATATTTAGTGAGTTTTTTAATTTGCAATTATAGGGTGGGGTGGAGAAAGAAAATGATGACACATTCATAAATTATACATTGATATACATTTGTAATAGAAACACAATTAACTTGTGGGTGATAGTTTCCAAATTATTTTTAATTGACTGTCATGCTAGACCTGTTACAGATACATCACTATCCTAGTTATTTTGAATTTGATCAGATACATCATCCTGCTACACTTTGATGACAGGGCAGGGGACAACTATGGATGTTTAGTATGTCAGACAATCATTCATTCTATCTGCAAATTGCTGACTGTGATTTTGGCCTGAACATTCAAGAGTCAGACACACTGAAATCAGTTTGGGATGTTAAGTTTTAATTCCCACATGCATTTAGTTCTGTAGAACCACACTGACGCTTATATATTCAGGAGTTATTACTACTTTATTCATTGATACATGACCCTTTCTGTCACTCTCACACATCCTGCAATTTCACAGTTCAGGTTGGTACTTCTAGGCTTTGTTCACATATTAGACCTGTGGTGATTCCAACACTTTCCAGCAGCCTCACTTCTGTCATGATTCAGCATTTCAACAGGGGATATATCTCACATGTGATTACCTCAGATTCTGAAGCTGTTCTCTTGAGACTACTGCAGGTTATACTACATTTAATTAATGGTGGGACATCTGTATTACAGCACTATTTATTTCTATCACTTATATTTCCAGTTTCACTTGCATATTGATGAACGTGTTGCAGCCATACCTGCAGACTTTCACTTGTTGCTTGCACTTTCTATTACTTTTAATCAATACACTGCAGTGTTCTGCCATGCTACACTACAATATTTATTTACAATTACTAGGTGGTTGCTAACCTGCATGGTGCAGCCGCACCAAGCCTAACGGTCATGTGCCCGTCGATTCATAGAGCGGACACCTGCAGCTGTAATACAAAACAAGTAATATTGGAATACACATCTCCATGGTATCAGCTAGTTGAATTCCTTACATACATAAGTAAAATGTAACTTACTCAGTAGTGGGGCGTTGGGCATATCCCGGGCCTCCTGGATCCATTGGGTCAACTGGTCTTGCTTACATCACTTCAGGTCCGCATGGTGGTGATGGACCTGCTCACCAGTGCGTGGAATCCCAGTAGCACTAGTGAGATCATGAGCCAACTGGTCCCATGCCTCCGCCCTGTACGCTCCCCATGAGACCTGGCCCTGCATGAGTTGGGCCTCATGATGGTGAACTAGGAGCCAGACCATGTATCTGGACTCCTCAATGCCCCACCGCTGTGCTCGAAGGCAACGTCCCTCCCCTACTCCACTCATTCTGCCTGCAGGTCTATTCTACAATCTTTTATGCTGTGTATTCCCGCCTATGGGGCTTATATATGCCGATTTTCCCGCACATTTCTATGATTGGCCGTTTTGGAATTGTATCTACTTCACAGAAACTGCTTTATCATGCTCCATTTTGGATTACATCCTATATATATGCTATTTCTGCATTTCTGAGTACTGCTGTCATGGCTTAGTGGTTTAGTACCTTGACTCTAGTGCATGGTATCCTGGGTTCGAATCTGACCACTGAATTTCAATTTTTATGACTGTCTAGGAATGACTTCAGGACCTGTCAATCAAACATGCCAAAAGCACTTTTAAGCACGTAAAACCAAGTTCGTGCTTATGCTGAGCTCGCATGCGCATACCGGTTAGCTTGTAGGCACGTCCTACAAACGGTGTCGCGCTGTTACACCTTAATTGGCTAGTAACACGCATGTTAAGCTAAGCACAGCTAGTTGCACACAGTTTGAGCCTGTTAAACCAGTGCTTAGCTACGGGCAAGCAGTTTGCAGTTTGTGAAACACTACTCAGCTACGGGCACTCTGTCTCACTGCAGTTTAGCTATCAGTACATTTCTAAATAATTTTATTATTGTATTACTTGGAAATATATGCTCCATTTCATTCCATTTTACAAAAGGAGATACTTTTACATTTGTACAATACTGTCACGGGCCTTTTTAGTGCTTATTTACAAAAAAAAAAAAAAGGTTGTTGTGTGGGCTCGAACCTCGCCTGCCTGCTCTTAAGCCGACAACTCTACCGCTATGCTATTACTTCTTGGCTTACTTTGCATATGTAGTTCTTATATCCTTTTCCACTGATTGCTAATTGCAGTTGCTCTAGTAGCACACCCATGCACACGAGTGCACGCAGTAGCAAACATTTACGGGGTTTAAAAAAAATAAAACAGTTATCATTTTTCATTTATAACATCTGTTCACTCTTTACATTACTGGTCTGTGGGGCATGTGTTGTGTAGTGTGTTTATTCACATTTCCATGGCCTTTCTCGTGGCTGTTTACTTTCAGCCATTATAGACTTCCGGGGGCGTGTCCGCTTGCAGGGCTTAGCCAACGGACACGCCCCCTACTGTCTTACATGGACCGTGTAAGAGTTACAGTGTGATTCAGCATGCCTCATGCATATGCATGACATGCTGACATCACACCGTTTAACTGCAGCCTCCGTGCAAGAGTTATAACTCTTACAAGGAGGCTTCCTGAATCTGGCCCATGAGCTTTGCATGATGTTTACATTAGCTTTGCATAACGTTTGTGTTAGAAAAATCTATACATGCTGCTTAGAAAATATATTTACAATGTATGCTGCTTAGAAAATATATTTACAATATATGCTGCTTGGGAAAATGTGTATTCAAACATTCAAACACATATAAGTTGTGTGGTCAAATATATAGAGAAATGTGTGCTTTAGTTAGGAATAAATGTACTTAAATCCATAATAGAGAACAAAGTTTATGTAATGCATTTGATTCTGTCTTACTAGAATAATAGTAGAAATAAACCTGCATATTATTGCTTGAGGCACAAGCTGCAGTGTAATCAGAATTTGGCCTTGGCAGCGTTCAACAGCCTGGCTCATGTCTTTCAAGTAAGATTATTTTGCAAAGTTAGAAAATAATAAATCTGTTAGCGTATGTATCATCTTCCTGCTTTCACCAGAAGAATAGCCTTATGCGCACTATCAGAGATAGTGTCCAGCTGGTACAAGAAACAAAGAAGGCATTTAAGAAGAACTGCACCCATTGTATTCGAACTAATCTAAGAGCCTTGAATTGGCTACATCCTCAGGAGGTCATCGTGACTGACCAGGTGCTTGCAAGGCTGTAACATTCTCATGGGAAAAAGACTTTTTGAAAAACACAACCTCAGCACTTTTCTATAAGTTACTATGATGTAAAGACCCTGTCACTGACCACGCCAGTGAGGTGGGCAAAACTGATAATGACATGTATAAAAATGGTGTCCTCTGTGAATAAACTAGACAAAATTCTGTACAAGTTTGTGTATGGTTTTTTGCCTCCTAATGTACATTAGAGCATTAGATACTTGAGTTCTCCTGCATTATTGTTTGTTATTGATTGACATTGTTTTTGAATAACTCAATGATTTTTACAGTCTGACTCTAACAAATTTATTTAACATTTTGGTCCTAATCGTGCCGGAATTCCTTGGTAAGCTGCAGGTCAGAATATATAGGTGGCACCGAAATCTGCTTGAAGAAGGAAAGACCTCCGACTGAATTGTCGTGTCCAAAGAGGCTGTCCACTTGTCTGATCTGTGGAAAAGGAAAACTGGGGCCCTAAAAGCATATCAAACATAAGCGGGAGGCTCGGGTAAGCAGAATTCCTCTCTTTGTTTTGTTTTAGATCAGGGACCAGGTTACACTGTGCTATTGCTAAGGTTTGTGATAGCAGGGAGAGGTAGTCAAGTATTGTATCTTGAGTCATAGATCAGGAAATAAAACAAAGCAAAGTAAACAGTCATTCTAGACACTACTGTGAATACGGGAATAAGATACCACGTGGTACAAGAGAAGGGTTACGTAACAGTTCTGTTTTCTCTCTCTCTCTTCTTTTTTCTCTTTCAGAGACATGGGAAATGAATGCACTAAAGGTCACGTGACCGCCCTAACAGAAGATGCAAAATACATGCAATTACAGAGAGCAGATAATGTGAGATATTTTTCAAAATGGGTTAACAAGTATGACTTTGATGGTAAATTAGATAAAATGTCATTAGTAAAACTTTTGAAACAGTTAAAATCTGACGCAGAATGTCAGGCAAAAAAGCAACAACAGTTGGAAGCTTCCTCAAGCACATAGATTGGATTGAGGAAGTAGAACCGAAGGAACAGAAAATAAAAATGCAAAGGCATTATTTTTAGACAAAGAGGATAATAACATAATAGTAGCATCGGTCCTCCCCTACCACCTCCTCCGTGCCTTACTTAGAATACAAGCGGGAGGCGGGCTGGACCCCCACGTTACCCAGAGACAACAGGGATATTAAGACAACCATTTGTAAGAGAACCTATCGGGACTAGATCCCGAACACCAAACGCTTATAGATGTTCAACCAAGCGGAAGTTTATTAGATGAGAGTGAGGAAATCTGTCCATTAATAGAAGTACCAAACCCACAGGCAGGACAGGAGGGCCAGGCCTCAACTCTCTTAGTGTATAGACCATGGACACCGGAAGACATCCAAAAGCTACAGAAGGAATTCCCCATCCAAAATTAATTTGAGAAATTTCTACAGGATTTACAGGGCATGAGATTGAGTTACCACTTAAATGGGGAAGAGGTAGAAAGAGTAGTTAGACAAATTTTTAGGTCCGGACTGGCACATGATTTGTGGCCTGGAATGCCCGTGACGCAACACAGGCCACTCCCACATAGTGGCGCAGAACTAGATGTTAGATTGAAGGGTCTTACAGACCGCATTACTGAAAATGGAAACCTAGGGCAGACTGGACTTGCATTAATGTACAACAAGATAATGAAACAGTAGATGCATACTATGGTAGATTATTAGAATGTTTTAATAACCATAGTGGCATGCCTATTCGAAAATCAAAAGAATGATAGCTCATATGAACAACAATTGAAAAATGCATTTTGAAAGGTTGTATTGCCCCTATCAATAGCTTCATCAAGAAACACATGATAGATCACCGAACAAGTAGGCTTCAAGCCTTGTTAGAATATGCTAGACATGCCGAAAAACATTTTAACAGTAAAAAGAAAAAGAAAACGCAGGTCTTCACAGCTGAAGACGGTGGAAGTTTTGTAGTACAAACAGCCAAGAAGGGTAAGCGGAATACTCAGGGTAACAAACGCTCTGACAGAAACTCAGAAATTTATGAGGACAGGAAGAAAGAGGTGGAGTGCTTCAATTGTAAGAAGGGACATTTGGCAAGGGATTGCAGGAGCAAGGCACCTGTGGAAAAAAAGGATAAAGAAGATGAGGATTGACTATATGACAGTTATGCTGCTCAGCAGTCACCAGGAGAGACTAATGAGCAGGGGAATGATATAAATACCTTAAAAAAAACAGATGACATGCAACCGGATGTAGAAGTTGGGAAAAGTAAAGTTTTAGATTTGGCATTACTGAGCTTAAAGCTCTATTTAGCAAACACGAAACCGGAAGTTACACTTCTGGTGAAAGGAGAGAAGTCAAATTTTTGTGTGATTCAGAAGCATCACAAACTTTGATACATCCTTCAAAGTTACCGGAACATTCTGAGTCACCTGATTACATATTAGTAAAAGCAGCAAACGGACAGCTGTACAAGAAACCACTTTCCCATGATATAGCAATAACTGACCCGTCTGGGCATGACCCAAAGAAGTAAAATAGTACTTTCTGCCAAATGCCCCATGAACTTATTAGGAAGAGATCTTATGCAACTTTTGGCATAGCAGTAGTCCCTACCATGAACGGTATGGAGGCACAGAGGCAAACTGATACTTTTGTAGTACGATCGGGAGGGTGAGGCTTATTATTGGTACAGCCAGGATCTGGTTACAACTGGTCCAGGGCGGTGACCAAGGAACTGATGAATGTAGCCACCAGCAAGGTGCTTCCCTCGATGTTGATCAGCAACATTTGTTACATTGTACCCTATACTATTGTAGCACATCAGGACCTGATAAAGAATATGAACAAAAATTGTTCAGGAATCCATAAATAGACTAATACTACGGACTTTATACTGGGACACTGAGGCAATAGTGTAGTAAGTTGTTCACTACCTCAGGAGTTCTTGGAATTGTACAAATCCAATAAGCTACCACATGCTAGCCTAACCAAAAACAGGAATGTTAGGTGGGTAGACTTGGGTGACAAAGTGACAAAATGGGAGAAACTAACTGACTTAGAGTTATCGGGCTTAGGAGTACAGAAACAAAAACTAAATTGGTTGGTTAAGCAGCCCAGCTGTACACTTACAACAGAGTGAAGACAGCTGACTGGCGTTCTTGATAGAAGAAGAAGAAGAAAAGCTTTGAAGCGTAAATACCAAATGTTCTTTGGTCAACAGGAAAATCAGATGTAGGACTTATTGAACAGCAGGGCCAGTAGTTATTACCAAAATCGGCCTTTAGACCAAGGAAAAGACAATATCCTTTGAGCAAGGATGCGGAACAGGGAATCAAACCTATCATAATGGCATTACTTAAGAAAGGGATACTGGTAGAACTCCTAGATTCACCATGTAATACTCCTCTATTTCCTGTAAAAAGCAAGCGGGGAATGGCGGATGGTACAAGATTTACAGGCTGTAAATGATGCGGTAATACAAGGGCACCCTCGGTGCCAGACCCACATACCTTGTTAAATGATTTGAAGCCATAACAAAAATATTTCACCGTGGTAGATATTAGCAATGCTTTTTCAATACCTATCCACCCTGACAGCCAGCATTGGTTTGCATTACATTTCAGGGCAAAAGGTATCACACCGACTACCACAGGGATATAGTGAAAGTCCAACAATATTCGCACAAGAGATGGCTAGCAACCTGGCGGGGTTTTCTCCACCAGGGGCAGCCAAGCACTATGTAGATGACATCCTGCTTGCAGCCTACCCAGCAGCAGTGTAGGGAAGATACAATAGCATTGTTGAAATTCTTAGCTGAGCAAGGGCATAAAGTGAATAAACATAAATTGCAACTTTGGAAAGAACAGGTTAAATACCTAAGATATGTGATATCCAAAGAAGGCAGAACATTAGATGAAGATAGGAAAACAGCAATTTTACAAGCACCAAGACCAACTACCAAAAGTAAATGATGTCCTTCTTGGGAGCGACTAATTTTTGTCGAAGTTGGATGCAATTATGCTTTAGAAAGCGGCTCCATTGGCTGATTTAATATTTAAAACACCGATGGCAGCACAAGAACACTGCACTGGACTCCAGGAAGCAGAAACAGTTTTTGCAGACTAAAACAACTGATAGTTTCATCATTAGTTTTAGGGCTTCCAATTACCATAAAGAGATTTTTCCAAACTGTAGATTGTAGGGGATATATGGCGTCAGTACTGACGCAACAACATGGCGGCAAGCAACGCCCATAGCTTACTATTCATCACAGTTAGATCCGTGGCACGATCATTACCACCCTGCGCATAAGCAGTAGTCGCAGCAGCTATGGCAGTGCAAGCTTCAGCCTCAGTGGTATTGTTTCATCCTCTCATGCTGAGAGTACCTCATGCAGTTGCGATAATTTTACTGCAAGAAAAATAGCATTTTATCCCCTGAACATCTTTCTTGCATGACCATACCATTGAGTCAACCCCATATGACAATTGAGCGTTGCACATTAAATCCATCGACATTACTTCGATTCCTGTGGAGGGCACCACACAGCTGCCTACAGGAAATGGAACAAATAACCACACCACAAGATCTCACTGATGTACCTTTGGCTGGCGGGGTGACATTTTTGTGCAGCCAGATGGGTCTGTAGCAAGGTCCTACAGGAAAAAACCTAGTGGGTTATGCAGTAGTGACTGATGACGAAATCATAGAAGCACAACCCTGCAACATAACCTGTCAGCTCAAGCAGCAGAATTAATAGCTTTGACACGTGCTTGCACTCTAAGCGAAAAGACAAATGTATTAACATATATACTGACAGTCAGTATGCTTTCTCTACAGTGCATGTCTTTGCACAACAATGGAAAAACAGGGAATGATAACATCTACTGGCAAGCCGATTAATCATGCACAATTGATTTGAACCTGTTATAGTCTATTCAGTTAACCACTACAATAGCTCTCTTTAAATGTGCAGCCCATACCAAACAACAAGATAGAATTTCAAAGGGAATGCGGGCTGATGCAGCTGAGCAAGCTGCCTCAGCCCCAGAAACTGTCTTTTAAATGAAGAACTACAACCTTCTGAGACTCTAGATTTAGAAATGTTAAAAAACAATGCAGACATTAGCTACAAAAGCAGAAAAGCAAAAGTGGATAAAACGAGGAGCAATCCTTAAAGAGGACTGTACATCTCCAAAGAGAAAAGCCCATATTGCCATCTAATTTATTTAGATATGCAGCTTTGTTGAGTCATGGGCAGAGCCATGTCTCAACAGAGATGGTACAGTTAGTTAACAAAACATTCCAAACATGGATTTACAATTATACACAAAAATTTTGTGCAACATGTCATATTTGTAGCAAGCATCATGCACAGGAACATTTAAAACCAAAGCGAGGAGCTTTCCAACACCACCCTATCCGTTCCATACTATTTTGTATGGATTTCATAGAACTGAATAAATGTGAAGGAAAAAATACTGTTTAGTGATCATAGATATGTTTTCAAAATGGGTAGAAGCTTTTCCAACCAGGAATCCGGATGCAGCAACAGTAGCAAAGCCCTAGTGAAAGAAATCATTCCTAGATTTGGCATACGGAAAGAATTTATAGTGACAATGGAACACATTTTGTAAATCAGACAATTCACCAGCTTGGGAGATTTTTGGGATTTCTTTGAAAACCATTGTGCTTATCACCCTCAGTCAGCAGGTCTGGTGGAAAGGTACAATGGAATCTTGAAAACAAGTTGAGAAAATTAATGAGTGAGACTCCAGAAGACTTGGATTTGCACTGTCTGCCTTTTAGCACTGCTGAGCATGAGAACTGTTAATTTCCCAAATGTAAGGGGCTTGGACCCCCTTTGAGATAGTCATTTGGAAGAGGCATATTGTGTGCCACAATGGAAGGCCCTCATGCCTGCCAGAGCTGGAGGCCGATGGTCTCATTACGCTAGTTATATGAAGGGAAATTGTTAACAAACAAGACTGTTTTGCAGTTGAACTCTTTTTCAGATAAACAAGAAGCAAAACCGGAGGCCGTGGCTGACCCGGGGTCCTGGATTTGGCTGAAAATCATAAAAAGAAAGAACTGGGCGAGTCCAAAGTAGGAAGGTCCGTACCAGGTACTATTGGCTTAACCACCTACTGCAGTAAAAATTACTGAAAGATCATCTTGGGTTCATTTGACCCTGCAAACCTCAACCAAGAAATTTAGTTTGGATAAAAATCTTTTAACTGACATATCACAAGAACAGGATGGCCAGAGGCAGAATGAATAAAATGTGAAACAACCCCAAGAGTATTATTGGTTCACTGGCCTACTGATCATACACTTATTAACTATGTTTTGTAGTAACCTTTTTTGTTAGTTATGGTTTTCTACTGCATATAACTACAGAAAGTGAAATTAATAAACATGATGAAGGACTGGCTATAGACTGGCACCCAAATTTTAACACATACCCACAGCTATGAAACGGTAGTCTATGTAGAGACTATGAACGTAACAAATTGCTGGGTTTGTACTGCTATTCCACAGCATATGGAGGACTTTTGAATGTCTGCTGTCCCTTGGGGATCTAAATGGAAACTTGGAAAACCTATTATTTGGAAATTACAGGCACTGTGAGATCACAAGGAACAAAGTGGCATTATATTTGCCTGTTACTCAGAAAGGTATTGTTTGTTTTGTTAAAATGATACCCACTCCAGGTTGGTTACAGATGTAACTGTAACATAACTGTGTCTTACAAATGTTATATAAAAGACATAACCAGATCAAAGGTACTAGTTGTAGCACGAATTATGGTTCATACTTGAAGCTTGATGAAAACAACATTGAGAGATGGCATGCAAAACTCCTGAAATATACTAGACAATTATCTGTTATAGATAAGAAAAATGTTTCATCTGGCGGGGTTAACCGCATCAGTACAAAAAAAAAGTAGAAAAACTGTTATTTTGTTTGTGGGAAAAGGCCTATAAATGGTTACACTGAGAAGGGTGGTCCGGCAGTTGTTTTTAGGGTTATCTGGTTCCAGCCATAAGACATACTGCAGAAATTGCCCTAGGGTAGAAAATGCAGCAATGCCAAGTCATGGTAGCTCAGCAAGCCGAAAATACAGTCAGAAAACCTACTTGTAATCCAGTGGATAAGATTAGAGCAAGCTGGAAGAGATCATTTCGGCCGTGAAGGACAAAGAAAAGATTGACCCATATGGACTTGAGTGACAGTGTTATGCATCCTGGGCTGGGATATTCCCAGCCCTCTGAGCAGAAGTCAAATCAATTTGGGAACTGAGGAAATTGTCAAAACTCTCGAAGTAATGAGCAATCACGACTTTTTTCATCTTTGAACTTGTGACTGATGAAATGAATGCAATGAAACAGTTGTATTACAGAACCCGAATGGCTCCTCGAGCTTCACCTCCTTAGCGTAGAGGTGAGTACGTCTAAGCGCTTATCAAAGAAGAATGCTGTCATGCATATTCCAGACACAACCAGCATGAAATCAATGATCACTGAGGTAATACAGCAGGTGCTTCAATGTAGCAGGAACCAGGCCCAAACCCACTGACGAACTTTTCCAGAATCTGTTTGGGTAAATGGTCCTTATGAACATTTGATTGCACTTGTAGTACTGCTCATAATTGGAGTATGTGTCTACAAGTGGGATACCCTGTGTGAAAAATTGTTAAAGACTTAGTTGATGTATCAGTGACTGGAAACTATGTACCAAGATATGAATTGAATTTGTTGATAATATGAAAGTTCTAAAAAAAAAAAAATGTTTCTTAAACCTTAAGGAAGCAAAGTTTTTTTTTTTTTTTTTTTTTTTTTTTTTTTTTTTTTTTTTTTTTTTTTTTTTTTTTTAAAAAAAAAAAAAAAAAAAAAAAAGGAAAAAAAAACCCAAACATTTAAAAAAAAAAAAAAAAAAAAAAAAAAAAAAAAAAAGTAATGCATTTGATTCTGTCTTACTAGAATAATAGTAGAAATAAACCTGCATATTATTGCTTGAAGCCGGGGTGCAAAAGGTTGGGGGGAAAAATTTTTAAAAAAAATTTTTTG
>NW_025050477.1:0-2500 GCF_019279795.1 Protopterus annectens
TAATCCACACATGTCAGTGTCCGCTGGACACTGAAAGCGTCTCTGCATTATACAAGCATGCAAGACAGTTTTACAAACACAAAATAAAAGCAAACCACAAATGCATGTAGCCAAATATTGAGTCACCATCCCTCCCGAACAAATGACATTTAAAAACCCGTGCCGTGATTCTAATGCAGTGTTGGTGATAGTTATACTTAAGCGGAAGCTTTGAAACACATCGTGTTAGCGTTGCTGCTAATAATAATAGCTGAAGTCTAGCCCAATGGTCAGGGGTTGCCACCTGTCCCACATTGTGAGGACAGTACCCATCCTGGGCAGTTGTGTCCATACCAAAACCACATTATAAATGTAAAATATCCTGGGCACCCGTAGGGACATAATTATGTCCCACATCTCATGTAATAGTCACATAAAATAAGTTATTTACTGCATGTAACATACCAATACATGTTACAAGAAATAGAATAAGCAAGTAAATGAAACAGAAGAAGCATCTAAACTGCTACAACAAGCTTACATTTAAAAGGCATAAAACAAAGTACTATCCATTGTATGCCTGACCGTGGGTATGTGTTGGCCTGCAAAATCAGATGATGCGTCTGAAATATATCCCATCCTGGCCATATGAAAGGTGGGCAACCATGCACCAATGGTCCCAAGGAAACATTCAGCCCGAAAATCTGCCCATTTGAGGTCAAAAGCCGTCCCTTGTCAGGATGGGCCTGAATATGAACAGGTATTACCTGAGTCTAGCCTACCATGTCATGAAAGATAAGTATTTGCATGTACCTATGTGCGTGATGTACAGCATGTGGAAGGTGAAAATGCTAGGGTATTCCTCACAAGCATACAGGTACCAGAGATATGTAGTGTATGCAATGTGTTCCCTTGACACGCGCCATGGGCCATCAACCAGAAAGGGATGGATGGAGTGTGTGTGTGAATATGGGTGTGGGGGATGGGTAAGTAATAATCACTCGCAAAAGTGGAGACTGTGTTGGATGCACAGTAGAGTGAACTGAGGTGTATAGAGGAGCAGTGGGTGGTGAGACTCAGAAAGAAACACAAAGAACAAACATACACATCCGCAATACAACCTGACGGAAGGCCATACTGTAGAACACAATCACAAACATATGAATATTAAAATGTATGTGATACACATGTACAGCAACAACACCGCACATACACATAATGGCCTGGACGTAGCTGAGCCATCCTTAACTGCACAACACACCTGGATGCATAATTTGAATACCCATCATCCCCTCTACAGCACACAACCCCATTCCTGAGCGCTCCACCGTAGAAAACAGCCATACTCAGGGCTGCTAGCTTGGCGCATGCCATATCTGCACATTAGTGACTACTCATATCTAGTAGGCAGGTCATCCTAGGCAGTGTCAGGATTGGCAGAGTATGTATCCCCTTGCACGTAAAACCTATCACATTTTTCGTCAAATCCAAAAAAATCGAAGAGTTATTGGCTTATTTCAATTTTGGATATCCCTCATGGGGATAAGTATCCTCATGTAAACATCAGACTTGGTATCATGACACGATCATCCAGTCCTGTGAACATCTGGACACAGTTATGTATGTGCCAGTAGTGGTTCACCCAGGCTACCTCAGCCTCCAACCCGATCGCATGCAGAACCTACCCGGGATCAAACACCTGCCTACTGTGATGCCCACGGCTCCCCACGCGGAATTATTCGAGAAAATATACTTTACACATTTGCATAGTGGCAGTTGGATGTAGAATAGGGTGATTAAGGCTGACATAAGCAGGGTACCTTCTGTCCCACTTTGTGAGGCACAGTCCCTGTTTGGGTAGGTGGTGTGTCCTGACCAAGAATGATACAATGGCAAATGTCCTGTGATTGTGAGGAAATAACTATGTACCATATTTTAGTGTAACAGTTTCACTAAAACAGTTATTTCTTAGCCAGCTATGTAAAATATGTAAATCTTACAAGAAATGAAGAATAAGCAACTAAACTGCTATAGTAGGAATAAAGAAACTCTCATCTGGGAAAATAATTAAAGTTCTAAACCATGTACTGACTATGGGTATGTGTTGGCCTACAAAATCTGGGTATGCCCCGAGATATATCCCATCCTGGACATGTATGAAAATGTGGCAAACTCCTTTACCAATGGTCATAACGAGCCATCTACACAATAACTGGCCAGCCTATTAATCCCTTCCTAAAAACCAGTGACCTTTGGAGGAAAGGTGTTGAATGACACTTGAATGAATAATGACAATAATTACAGACTAATAGACACTTTTAACTTCCAGAAAATAAGAAATGATAATACATATGCTCTGAATCTGTCAACACGTTCCCAAGTTAATAGTACTAATATTGTAAAAAGTGTCCATGGTGATTGTCCCTGATTTGTCCTTGCCTCTCTATCCTGTCACTGTTGAAATTAGTCCCAGGTGGTTCAAAGGTCCATACACATATGTACACCTCACCATCCAACTGTC
>NW_025050477.1:7500-13805 GCF_019279795.1 Protopterus annectens
CTACTGGCTGTGGGTATGCGCTGCCTTACCAAATCTGACATCTCTACATATAGGTCCTATAGGCCTGCCACATTTCCAAATGGCAAAAGTGGGACCTGCTCCATAGAAATGTCAGACATACCAGGTCAGAACATATCTACAGCCATGCATAGTACACAAATATACGTATTAGCACAAATCAAAGCTTAGTCTAGCAGCAGTTACGTTGCTTATGCTACTTCACATAACATATAGAAGTGTCATTTATACAATAACTGTTACATGCAGCTATTAGAGAAACATAGAATATAATATTGTCCTGTAATCAGGACATTTGCTATGCCTAGATTATTCTTGCATGACACATACGCTTCTAATGAGAGGGACTGTCCCACTTGCTAAAGTGGGACAGGTGTTAATCTAAAGTCTCACTTCGGACAATTTAAAAGGTGGAGAAAACCTACAATGGGTATCACGATAGCATGACCCGCAGACAGATGTGGTTCCCCAAACACATTTATTTGTCTGCATTGCAGAGTATCGGTTCCCATGTATCAGCCAGATGGGAGCAGATTGTATGAGGAACATGCATATAATATGATTAAGTCACTGGACAGGCCGCGATTCCGTACTGTCAAATGCCATGCTGTTGCCTAATGGTTAGCCATACCCAATACTGTAATCATGTAGTCCAATGTAATAGGCATCACAAGGGATCGCACCCACCCAGTGTGAATGACAAATGCAAGCATCAATGTCGGTGCATGTGCAAGTGAGGGAGCGAGCAGGTGTAAGCGTGTTTGGCTACCAGTATGCGAGTATTGCACTGTTAAAGAAATGTGGAGTCTAAACAAGTATAAGAACCTGTAACCAGAAGTCAGCAGTGCTTAACACCACTCAAACCCATGCACATCCGCTCCCAACTGCTGCAATGTGCCTTACTCACTCTGTATCCAATGGCCTTGTTTTGGCCGTAAACAAAGAACCGTCCTTTGCAAGTGTTGGTAGCAACACCCTGCGCACACAGCTAATCTGAATTACCAATACACCATGGCAAATATACAGACAATAGACAGTACCACACACATACCATACAGCACAGTCATCCAACAGTATAGCAATGTACCGGCAGATATGTCCGGACCACTGGTGTTTGCAGACCTGGTCGTCTTGTGTTTAAGTGTGTGAGCACGCCCAGTTTGACCGTTATGCATGTTTTCAACTGACATTACCGTCATACCTTTATGTGTTTGAGCATACCCAATATGGTCAACTGGATCGCATGTGTTACATGTCCAGGTACAGTACTGTGGTGTCGATCCCTGCGTTGTACACTGACAGGTGACATGCTGTGTCTGCAGGGTATCCATTGGTCATGTGGCATTGACTGTTGCTACATTTCTGCACAGTGTGGGGGGACATCCAACTGTATCCACATTCCCACACAGCACTGGGGGGCGCACATGACTGTTACATGTGTATGTTGGAAGGGGGACACAGCTGACAGTTGTACACTTTGCCAATACTACTGTACTGGTATGTCAGGTACTCCATTTCAGTGTGTGGACCTACCTAATGTTCTGGCTAGAGGCATACCAGTGTACTCCAGATCCTAGCTTTAATTACCAACATATTAGCGTTTCTGGATGTCCTAGCCTTCACAACCTGACATCCAACTGCCTGGCCTGTTGTGAGTGCCTGCATGTGTGTCTTCTGTGGTGGGAGGGTCATCCATTGTGAGCATATTCAGAGGCCATTGTGCAGCATTTGTCTGTGTTGGTCTACACCTGTCCAGCTGGTTGAGACTTGTGTGGGCTGTATGGATACACATGATGTTCATCCCATAACCTGCAGTGGGTTAGGACACCTGTGTAATATGTGGCTACCATCTGTGACCCCGAGTACACGTTCTACAGGTGTCATGGCGCTGGCCACATGGATGTGCACTGTCCTCCACCCTACACATTCGCCGCCACCAAATCTCTTTGCATGCTCACATCTATACCATAGCTACAGGTAAAAACACATTCTAATACAACTGCAAATTAGTAGGTTGATTGACTTACCTTGAGGGTGTGCCAGACCTGAGGATGGTGCTGGAGGCTGCCTATGTCAGATGTGCACACAGTGCACTTCCTGGCCATGGCTGGGAGCACAGGTAGTGTCATGTTTGGCATCCACTTTTACTGTCTGTGCTGAAATAGAGGGGCGACATTCCCTAAGGTACCCTACTGTGTCAGTCACATATGCTATGCGTTTAAATCTTTACCAAAGCCAGGTCATACTGGGCATGCACCTCCTTCTGCTCACTGGGTCCCAGCTCAGGTAGTTCCCCTCTGAGTCACTCTGTGCCTTTACAGGCCTTGGCATTGGTGGGGCTGTGTGGCCCGCCCAGTGCTGCTCTTGCCTGCAGAGCTGTTTCTGCAGGATCATATTGTGTAAGCATAAGCACATACCATAATACAATTCGGGCATTAGCTAGGTGAATACTACAAAGCTCACCGGATGTGTCCAGACACCAAAGACTCAAAGTGACCTGAGCATCCCAAACACATGCCCAATTATTTGTCTTGCCTGTGGCTGGCTGCTCTGTTATGGCATAGCTGTTCAGTGTGTGCGCATTTCTGATGGGTGACATCAGCCACAGCTCCAGTGGGTGCAGCTGTCCCCCACTAGGAGAACCGTGGGGATGTCCATATTGGCAAAGAATTAATAGGTGTGGTACAGCTGCGTCAGATGCCATATATCCAGGAATCGTCCATAGCTTCCAGGGCAGCCATAGCAATAATATTCAGTATAATGCCCTAGGCATGCGTGATATGACCTGGCAGTGCTGATGGAGGGATGCCCCTCGTACCAGTTAGCTGCCAAGGCTTTACTACTCACGGGTGGTGCTTTGATGCGCTCAAATAGTGCAAGGACAGAGCTAGCACCCATCACTCCCCAGGGGTAGTCCTGCATTTGGTGGAAGAGATGGCATGTTGCTGGATTTACACCTCACATGTGTTGAGGAAATGTATGTGCTCACTGGCATGTGGTGACATGGCACTCCTAGAAACTGGATGCCAGATGCCTGTGAGATCCCATGATATCCTGAGTTGTGCTTTGGGAAATACCTCTATGGCTAGTATACTAGGCCGAAAGTCACACTTACCTTGGTATCCACTGGGATGGAGTTCCCTCGGCCTATTCGAGCAAGTCAGGTGTGGCCAGCACAGCTCAACAATCTGCTGTAGGAGGTCTCTGTCCACCCCATAGCGCTCCACTATCTCCAGCTCATGTAGCCCCTGGTAGGTTACCCTGGGTACAACCACATGTCTTCTCTGTCTTCCCTCACTGAGGGTTTGTTCCGGCCAGCATTTTACATCCTCACCACCCTCAGCCTCACCGCATGTTGGTCTATATTTGCCTGCTGCAGCCCTTCCTCCCACTTCGTTGGATTGTTTCATAAATTTACCCCCGCAGGGGTGTATACACGGTGGTATAGAGTGTGGAAAAACACACATGTACTGGTGCCCCTTGCTCACTCTATTGTAGTGTTCTGGGCTTGGCATGGGCCTGTAATCTGCTGATCAGAAGCTAATTATCACCAAGTTTACGCAGCTTGTTCACCTTGACGCTACTCTCCCTACTGCTGTTGTCCCTCCCAATTTGCACTCCAGGCAGGTATAGACACACCCCTAGCTTAGGCATGCTACAAGGCAGGAGCAATCCCCCCTGGCAGACACAGGGCTCAAAAGGTGCATTACAGTATGCCTGCATCATCCCATGCTTTCACCTGGTATTTGAGTCCTGCACCTTGACTGTCTATATACATACACTCTTGGGATCTGTCATCACACCCTGGGATAGCAACGGATTCATTATTTTCACCTTCATTTGCATAGTATTGTCTTCTACCTACAGTTGCTACGACCCATACTGAGCCTCCAAAATAATACAATCCACTGCTTACTGTCACACAGCTGCACACAACTGGTTAAACAAAAGCTTTACTATCACTGTGACCATGTCCTCCCTTGGTTCTTGCCAGCAACAAAACAACTGGTCTCCACACACCGAACCCGGGACCTCGTACAATTACAGACAATGTAAGCTACATTAAGCCATGGGTAGATATATTATACATCTGAGGTGATCACATGGACTATCCATGACAGTAGCCCACATATAGAGGCATCTATCATGTAGATTTATGTGCTAATGTCTGTATATATATATATATATATTATATATATATTAATTATATATATATATATATATATATATATATATATATATATATATATATATATGTATATATATATATATATATATATATATATATACATATACATATACATATGCCACACATACGTAGATATAGAATATATATCACAACAGCGGACCACGGACACCAAAGTATTAGATAAGAATGAAAGGAAACCAGCATGCGCCCCTGCATTATGGTGGTGCAAGCATTATCAAGGCAAGTGTGTTTGCTGCATCACACGTATCAGACTGTATTAAGGTGGGTGATTAGGGCTGCTGACATTTAATTTCACCAGACCTATTACAACAAGGTGTATGTTCCCACACCCAGTTCGGGTGATTGTGACATTTATGGGCACTATATAGGAAAACAAACGAAACACTTCAACACATCCTGGTGCTAAGCCACCAGATACCAACATAGTGATACACCTGCCAAACACACACACCTGTCATGCTCAACAGAGCACCCACCCGTCTATTCCATCACACCAGCATTATGGCCACCAGACGCACGGATACAATACTCCCAGAGGCATACTTCTAGGTGGGTGACACCACCGCAATGGAAAAGAATTTATAGATTGCGCAGTCTAAACCATATCACCGTCCCCAGGCAGACAGAGACAAAACACGCCAGGTGCATCGGCAACTGCCTATCTACAGACCACTATTACAACACTACAGGATACCTAGATGCCAGATACCGCCACCCTCAAGACTATGAATCAGGAATGCGGATATCGACATGGATGCCACATGTATGCCTGCAACCATGTTCAATGGTGAACCATCCTGAAGTGGGCAGCCGAACGCTACCGACGCTCATCGCGCATACAAGCTTTGCCAACAGCGCGCCCATACAAGCGCAGGAACATAACCAACACAAGGTGTCACTGGGCATGCTCTGGCCACAATCTTTAAAAGGCTGGTCCGCTTGGAATGCATCATGTGTCCACTGCACGCAGTAGCAAAGGGCTGTTTCTAGTATACACCACCCAGTTACGGAAGGCACAGTGTTGATAGTTGCTGTTAGCATGAACACTGCACCTATTCTGGCCCCTTTCCCAAACTGCCTTTTCCAAAGTTCTAAACCTGGCACACTAAGGTGATGTCCTGCCAGGGTGGGTCCCCCTATAGTGCCATTCATAAAGAATGTTTAGACCAGGTTAACACCCTGACACCTAGAGGACAACTGCATTGTATGTGTTTCTAAAAATTAGATGTGTATTTATAATCACAGCTGCAAAACTAGATCCAACAATGGGGAATACTGTCTGTGCAGTGAGGAACACCTGGCTGAAGGCTCACTTGACAACAAATACCCCAAAAGATACAGACATTTGGGGCCCTAAACCATGGACGCTGGTATGGGGTCCCCCATGAACCCCCCATTATGGAACCCCCAAAAACCCTCACAGATTTTCAGGTGCAGATCACAATGTAAAACTGCATTTGGATGTAGCCCCCAGATATCACCATGTCCGGACCCAACACACATCCATACATGTGGCAGAACATATATTAGTACAACACCATGTGACCCATGACCGGTGGACTGTACCTAGCTCTACAGCAACTGTGCAGACTACCCAAGTACTGGCACAGTTGCATCATGTGTTATGCAATGATACCACTGTTCATAACCAGGTCAGCTGTACACATAACAGGGGGCCCCGGGTCATAACAAAAAAGATGACTGTTGCTGTACACCAGTAAACACACCTGTTTGGATATGACATACATGTACTGCCTGGATATGTACATGCCCCCCCACACAACACATATGTACATAGCATAGCTGTTGCTGTCCCTGCAGACAGGTGGCTAGCAATTACACATGCACAGGAGGTCCATGGCTGTTGAATGCTAACAGTACATAAGGTGTGATGAATGTTTACTGAGTTAACATTCCTCTGTACTGGGTTTCCCATGACAAATATCAAACATACAACAGTCCCTGTGTCATTTAATGTCACCAACAAAGTCCACCAAAATTGGCAATGACTACAAAATTTTGGGGTAATGCAGGGAATTTTTTTAACCTACAAAAGGTACAATGTATGGTGTTTTGG
>NW_025050478.1:0-13808 GCF_019279795.1 Protopterus annectens
CAGTGCAATGTGTTTGCGTGGACGTGTGCGCCGTGCCAACCAGGGCACCATAGGGCACTGTGGAGCAACGTAGAGCTAAGTTGCTTAAATGCAGCCACACCCTTTAGCCTGTCGAGACAGTATTAAAATAAAAGAATGAAAAGGTACGAACCAAGGACATCATAATCAAAGTACAGAACCACTAACCTATGACAACATAGGAGAAGCAGCCACAATTAACATTCATATACTTACGAATGGTAGTTTAACCATTACTAAGCAGGTCTGCAGTCAGCTGAGAATTTTACAAAATGGACAATCACAAAAAAGTGCGGGAAATGCGGCATATTTAAGCCCCATAGGTGGGAATACTCACCATAACTGATTGTAGCTCACATTTGCAGTCAGAATGGCAGGTGCAGGAGAGGGTTTACGCTTCCGAGCGCAAAGTTGTGGCATCACGGAGTCCAAATAGATGGTTTGGCTCCTTGTCCACCGTCACGAGTCAAGACTCCTGCAGGGCCAGTTCCAAGGAACGGAGTACAAGGCAGAGGCTTGGAACCGGTTAGCTCATGACCTCACCAGTGCCACAGGTGTTCCTCAGACTGGTGAGCAGGTCCATCACCACCATGCAGACCTGAAGAGACAAAAGCAGGACTGCCTGAACCAGTGGATACAGGAGGCCCATGAGATGCAGAATGCTCCACAACTGAGTATGTAGACATGGAATGCAGTATGTAAGAATTGATAATAGAGTATGTATAATGGATAGGTATGTCTCAATATCCCTTCATTTACTTTACAGCTGCAGGGACTGCGCTACGAATCAGCAAGCCTATGCTGATAGGCTGCTAAGGCTGTGCCACCAGGCAGGTTAGTGATTATTCTGCATGTATTATATAAAATATGGGAGAGAGCATGAAAGAAAGTGTTGTAGTCCAATAAAACAGCCATAGAATTGCCTGAATAAGTCCTCTGCATATACTGTCAGATAAAATGTCAGAGAGGCAGAAAAAGAGTGTAGTAACCCATTAGGAAAGGTAACATATGTCTGGAATAATATCTCTGCAGGCACTGTCATATAACATAAGTGAGTGAGCCTGAAAAAAAGATTGTTCTAACCTATTAATAAAGGTATAATATGTCTTGAACATATCTGCCATAAACACCATTAACACAAATAAAGGAGTGAGCCTGTGGAAAAGTGTGCAATGTCATTAATAAAAGTCTAAAACCCAGAGTGTGTTTGGTCACAGAGTCTGAAATGCTGTTGTACCTTTGCATTATACAAACAGTACTGTTTGAAAATGTGCTGGCAACCCAGAGTTATGCAGTCCCATATAAAGTGGGTGATGGAAGTGCTAGTAGCTGTGAAACATATATGCAGTCCACAATAGTCAGTTACTGGCTGGCATGAATAAGTAAATCTGGCACACATGTAGCATGTAATTATTCACCAGAAATGTGAGTGTGTGTCAAGAAATGCAGGGTTCTGTACAAATTGAAGTGAAAATGTCATGTGAAAACATCCCAGATATGCAGATAAAGAAATTTAAATGCAAACAAGAAATATGTAGCAGTAACATCTGCATCCTGGACAGTTAGTATGTCAGATATAGGTCAGGCATATATTGAACTAGCCAAACCCATGACACAACCTAATGTATGGTGGCAAGTGTAATAATACAGGTAGGGGATATACACTTGCAGTCACTGGGAATGTAGTGTAGACTAAAAGGTCATTATAAGATGTTAACTGAGGTTTTTTCTACACCCTACCATATGTGCATAAACCATGCAATTCCACACCTCAATGGGTATGTGTAACCTTAAATATTTGTTGGGACATATGTCCTATTGTTTTATAAATATTTGCATTGATGTTGATGCATGTGCCCTGTTCAAACACCACGTTCATGGTGGCCTGTTGCTACCAAACATCCCTGCATGCTGTTGGAATATCCATTGTCATTCAATATATGCATATGTTATGCTTGCTGTTCAACTGTTGGAACCTTGGTGTGTTGGGTTAATGGGAATATTGCTGCATGCTGTTACAACTAACCTGGAATGCTGTTGCTTATGTTGTAATTAAACACACCTAATCACAGAACGTATGGGAAGGCCAGTCCCAGCGGACCCACCTGTCCCTCCTCAGTTGGCAAGTGCACCTGGCACTGGTGCCCAGCCCGGGCTCCCCTCCTCCATTGGTCCTGTGCCACCTTCGGGTGGAAGCACTGCAGGGGATTGGGCTTGTCCCCCCCGTGCAAGTGTGGGCGGAGGAGGGTCACCTGTCACCCTTGCTAGGGTCCGGGCTGTGGTGCGTAGGAAGATCCGGTGTTCAGTCGCTGATCTCCTACGCCAGCTCGTGGCGAGAGTGGCGCGTCTCTCGGTGAGTCTGCCCATCCTACTCAGCCCCCAGCACAGCCACCCTCGGGGCTGTGAAGGTGCAGTGGTGACTGCCCATGGGTGGGGATCTCAGTTCCACTGTTGCCATCTATGGGCTCATGGGCTTGTGATTTCAAAACATCCTTCCCCATCAATTGTGTTCACCCACCCCATATGTCAAACTCCACCCCTGTATGCATCTTGTTTCTCTTGTCTGTTTACCTCCCCAACCTACCTCCCCAAATATACCTACTTCCTCTACCTTACATTCCACTCTCACCTGAAAAAAAAAATAAAAAAAAGGGCACAGAAAAATTACACCCCATACATAGCTGCCCAATTTGCACACATGTCCGCTGGACATGTAAACTGATAATTCTAATTGGCAGTACAACATATTTTATTGTCCTCACCCCTCTCTCAGGGGTGGAAGATTTCAAATTTCACACCAAATTTCAAACATATGCACAGCTTTTGCTGGTAAAGAAATGGGCAGCTATGGACCTTCCCTACACCCATCCTGCTCATCCTGAGCTGGTTTCCCTCCTGGCTTTCCCTCTTTGTGCCCCCTTTTTCACCACTTTCCTATCTTCCCATTTTTTTTCTTTAAAAGAAATTAGCGTGGGGGTTAGTGGGTGTAAGTACTTTTAAGCAGTAGTTAGCGGGGGTGCGCGAGTGTGAGCTTGTGTGCATTTAGCTAAGCATTGCTAAGTGTCGCGCAAACCCGCACAAACCCACTTACAACTGCTTAAAAGTGCCTTAGTCACTCTGTATGACAACGGCCTTGTACTGCTCAGCAGCAAAATAAAATACCCTTGTCAGTCTTGAACCCTGGACCTTAGACTCACCAGTCTGCATAAAGTAACAGTACACCACAGCAGGTATACAATAGCTTGGTGCTGAAAGAAATATAACATGCATTACAATGAGTGAATGTAAAGGGAAAATAGGAAAGCAATAGGAATACATTGCAATAACTACTGTTGAATGCCAGTTAATTCTCTAATTTGAAAAGAAAGTACATACTCCCATGTATCCAGTGTTAGCATTAGGAGGTGTGAGTAAACCTACACACTGAGAAGAGTGTACTGGAAGATGCAACAGTCAGGTTTCAGTACTACATGCATTTCACTGGCTACAACCCAGCTTCACATATGAGACATATACCAACCTTCTGACTGAGACAACAGTGTCCACAGCAAACAAGCATGGTCCCCACCTTGCAAAACTGAAAGGGCTATGCCTACCTAACCTATCATTTTATAGCAGTGTCCTGAAATCACAGTGATAACTGCAATTACCACACAGCAGGCTGTATGCAATTACTAAATGGTGGACACCAATTGGTGCAGAGGCCATTACATGCACATGTGCAGATACCTTGAAACACAGCCTGCATCTGCTGTCCACACATGCAATAATATCATTGCAACAACTGAGAGAGAGAGAGAGACAGCATGAGCGAGAGAGACAGACAGAGACAGACAGACACAAACAGACAGAAGGAGACAGATGCTGAAAACAAACAGCAACACACAGAGGAAACAAAACCAAAAATATACATAAATAAATAAACAATAAAAAAACAACACCTACAACAGAAGATGGTGAGGAATACAAAGGTAAGGTATGTAACAGATATGTATTTGGTGACATCTGAAAGATGTGTGGGAAGGGTACTCTACAAACTGTGAATCATCCATATGTGGCAGCAGTCCGTATCTATATGTACATGCACATTTGCACAGGGCAAGGGACATCCTGCAACTGTTAGTGAAGGCTGGACATAAGTATGTTGTTGACGGCTGCTATGTGCACATATGTATGTAGGTTGTAGTGTGTGGCATTGCAGAAAGCAAGCAGTGCCGGTATCTGTCATGTGGTGTTAAATGCTGTGGGACTGAACTACAGGCAGTGAGGACTGCAACAGCTATACGGCCTGAGGACAGCAGAATGCATTCTGCACAACATTGTGCAATAGTATTACATAACCGTATGTCTCACAACTGTTGCATAATTGACATCCCCACCATGAAAGGTGGGCAGTATATGTGCCTATATGTGCAGCTATATGTACAGCAATGGATGTTTACATGTTTGTGTATATATACATGTATATATACATATATATGATATATATATGTGTGTATAGATATATAGATATATATATGGATATATTTGGATATATATGGATATATATATGGATAAATATAGATATATATGGATATATATGGATATATATAGATATATATAGATATATATGGATATATACAGATATATGCAGATATATATAGATATATATAGATATGTATGGGTATGTATGGATATGTATGGATATGTATAGATATGGATAGATATGGATAGATACGGATAGATATGGATAAATATGTATATATGTATGTATGTGTATATATATATATATATATATATATATATATATATATATATATATATATATATACATATACATATATATGTATATATAGAGATATATAAGTGAGTGAGGGAACAGGTGCCTGTTGTCCAAGGCATGGACTGAACACCAGTGTAGATACCACAGTGCCATACCCCATTGCAAAACACCTTACACAGTAACTGCCACATAGATGGTAGCCTGCCTAACACTGATGGTGTCAGAACGGTACACGGGACATAGGTATACAGTAGGCTCCCCTTTGACAATCACAGTGACAACAGTAGTAATGTAATCTGTCTACATGGTACGTGTCATCACAATAAGTGTGTCATCTAAGGAAATATAGGTCGGTGTTCCCCTCTACTCATCACAATGCCCCATGTGGTATGTACCTCACATGACAACTACAGCAAGTGGAAAGGCCACAGACATACCTAACAAAGAGTAATACTGCCTTAAAACACATGCCCTATGCAGACTGACTCACAAACCACAGCTAGAGTGCATTGCATACCGTCCACCCAGAGGTTACCACTGCTGGACATACAGAGGTATGTCACACCCATAGCAGTCGGCCAACCACCATGACAACACCTCACAATCTCTCCAGGCTACATGACCTAGGGCCTTAATACTTGTTACCTCACTAAACAGCACATGCTGGAGGTACAGATTCCTATCCACAAATATGTCATACTCTAGACTAAACCACCCAGCATGAACAAACAAGGCTCCTCATTAACAGATGTCATACATACCCCTGATGATTGTTTTGGAGATAGGTAATATGCCCTGGGAGTCACCTCTGTGTATCCGGTTGACAGGAGCAAGTGAAATCACATTACATGTGTGTCAAAGGCCAGGGTAGCATATGACTAGGCTGCTCTAGGCCCTAGGGCCAATAGCGTATTACCTACCTATGACACAATGCACACACACATGTACTCAGTGCAATACCTGCTATGTGAGGTGGAATGAGTGTGACAGTGACTGTGTGCAAGGTTTGTAAAGGTGTGATAGCTTAGTGTGAGGTTGTGTCTGTCATGGTAGTTTGTGTCCTAGGTGTGAGGCCGGAGAAAGATGTGTCAGTTATTGGGATGCACACATAGTAGGATGGCATATGTTGTGATGTAGTCCCTTGTGTACGATTGTGGTGTCCCAATGTAGGCTGAAGCAATACATGTATGCTCAGTAAGTGGTACTGCTAGTGACTCCAGCTCACATATGAACTGTTGTACTACCTGAAGCTGTAGGCCTAAACAGCACAGTACCATGTATGTTCACAGTCCCTGGTAACACTGTCTTGTGTGTTTCCTGTAGTCTACACAGATTACATACCACAGCCATAGGTATCTGTAAGTAGGGGCACACAATACTATAAGGTACACAGGTAATGCTCATCTGTGTCGGCATATGTCTGTGTGTTGTATGTATGTCCGATGTGTGTTTAATGATGCCTGTATCATGCCCGCAATGACATGTGTGTTACAGGATATGTGTGTGTATCTAGCAACATGTATACTCTGTTACAGCAGTATGCCAGCTATATTAACAAATGTGCACATATGTTAGGTAGGGGTATGGCATCAAAGACTAGGGTGGTTTACCGGTAATACTGTAAATGTACATGACATTCATTGCAATGGATGACATATTTCTTCATGCATTAGCTTGATATATACCCCCGGGGCAAGGTTGTGCATTGTATCCCAAACAGTGCGCCGATACTGATGTATACTGGTGTGTTATATGGAGTGTTGCAGGCACTGCCAGCCAGTTGTGGGCTGAGCACTGATATGTGGTATTGAATGTGTGTATCCTCTGATAGAAAGATAGATGCTATATATGGCAGTTAAGTGATATCTCTACTTCAAAATGTTAAGTGTGCCACATGACATGCTCACACATATCATTTAATTGTCTTCCAGGTTTATGGCTCATCAATGTAATCCATCGTATTCAGCTGCGGAGGATCAGGAAATTCTGAACAGCCTGGTGCAGCAATATAACCTGCTTTTTTCTAGGGCCAGCCAGCACCAGCATGACCGTACTGCACTGTGGCAAGAACTTATTCGCCGGATAAATGACATAGGCATGCATAAATGGACATATGAGCAGGTACGCCATCACTGCAGTGATTTAATTAGACATGTCCAGCGGCATGCGTCTGATATCCATAGGCAACAGCTTGCCACAGGTGGTGGGGCAGCCATACATCCCCCCTCACCAGAGTGGAGGAGCTGCTCCTAAGCGTGGTGGCTCCTGGCCTACAGCAGCAACAGCATCACACGTGTCATCATGGAGGCCGGAGCCACCCAGCAGGATGACATGGAGCGTGCAGTTAATATGCCCTAGCTGTAGACTACCGTTACCTGTATTGTTAGAATATGCATATGTGAAATGTGTACTGTGTGTTTAGCAGTTGTGCTGCTTAACGTGTGCAATACTGATATTTGGAATAATATCCGTACACCTGTGACTGTTGACTGTTGTTCCACTGTCATTTAGCACATTCACAGTAGCAATGCCACAGTTGTGGCCACTGACAAACTGTGCCATATTCTTCTAGGTCCCTCTGGTGTGACAGCAGGGCAGACAATACATGCTGGTGAGTGTGTTAACACTTTAATATTGGTAATGAAATGTGTATGTCATAGGTGAGGTGTAGGCCATGTACACGTTACACACCTACGCATAATGCATGCTGTGCATGTTTGCTGTGAGACATCAATCATCTCAGTAAAGTCAGTAGCTGCCTTAATCACATGCAATGCACAGTGCAGCAGACACAATTGTGGCAACATTGTTCTGCACATTGGATATGCATAGTTGCTACAGCTGTACACAACAGAACACGTTTATCATACGCAGTACACGAAAACATGCTACATTTGGCATTACCACACACCCACTGTAAGGTCACACTTCAGTATCCCACATGTCATGCACACACACATGATGTACCACAGGGGTAGAGGCCTATCATGGGGCTGTGCAACACTCTGCAACACATAACACAGTCATGTTAGGCAATTTCCCCTATTGGGCACCTCACACACTCATGTACAAGATGGATGGGTAATTGTGAACGTAGCCACGGCACTGCAGTTCAGGTACAGCATGCTAGGCGGTGGTCTTGCACACATTAGTAGCTGTGAGTGACCACAAAATGCATGTTGATGATGGCACAGGGTACTACACCCCATCCAGTTACAGTGACCACAGTACTACTCATAGTAGTCATTGCTTTGCACCTCAGTGTTGTGTGTGTGCAAACATATGCACCTATACACAATATGCATAGCATGTTGTCTGTGTGCTTACATATGCCAGTATACACAATATGCACAGCAGTCACCATACACACAAAGTGTCACATATATGTCCTGGAATGCTAGTGGGTGTATAGGTCACTTGACACACATTGGGTATGTGTGGTGTTTAATGTTGCAGTCGTGTAGTATGCCATGCCATGTCTGGCACCCACATATCTGCAATATGTCCCACACTCACCATAACCACTATACACTGGCCATGTCGAGCACTGGGATTCCTTCACATCAACGTGCACCGCACATCTCATGTGTGTATATAGCATGCATGTGCTACACCCATGCCCACTATTATCTGCTATGGAAACAGACACTGCACTCAGACATGGATATCTATGTGTCACAGATAACAAATGCAGCCATGGCATTTATACTTGTGAGTGATGGTGCACAAGGCATTGCAGAGCTGATAATACCTGCACAGCAATATTGTGTCCATGTACACATTGTGTTCCAGGGTGTAGCCAATCCCTGAACAACTACACAGTTGCATCAAAGCCATGTATACTGCCATTTAATAGGGGCGTCTACACTTGCACTGCATGGCCTTGTGCAACACATATTCTGCATGCTGACACGTGTGTGGTGACTGTCTACCTTGTGATACTGACACTCACCTTCACCCACTATAGAGTATGTGTTGGATTGCTGGTATGTGTGTGTATGTGCTGTAGTTCATAGGTTCATACCAGGCTATCTGCCCTAGGGCATTTATAAGCCTAGCCAGAGTGTGTTTGGCTTTCGCCACCCATTTTAAATTAATTTTGCTATGCTTTTTTTTGAGGTTAGTATACTGTGCCTCTGTCTAACAGTGACACAGAAGTGATAGCCGGGGTAAACCTATGATCTTCCATCCACTCATCAAGATTCCTCTTGAAGAGAGTCAATGTGGGACTGGGATTTTATTCCAGAGTGAAGGGAGCCTCTGGGTTATGAATCTGTCCCTCCAGCATTTTTATTTCAGTGCTGAGGTCCAAGTCTCTTGAGCACGTAGCTCAATGGGATTTGGATTTTCTGAGGTGCAGCATGTCCATTAATTCCGGGTTGGACATGGCTTTATACGTCAGGCACAGATCGCCTCTGAGCAGGCAGTATGCCACTGAGTAGAGCTGGAGTTTCTTTAACCAAGCAGCATATGGCATCTGTTTGTGCCCTTTGATCCTCTTGGTGAGGTACTTTTGGGGTCTTTCCAGTTGCTGCAGGTGTCTGGTAAGGTACATCCCAAAAGGGGCATTGTACTCAATTATGGGCCTGATGAGGGATGAGTAAAGAGGTAAAGAGGCACGATGACGTCCCCTGATCTAGATGTGAATCCCTTCATGATTAGGTGGGCTATATAAAATGATTTTCTAACCACTTTGGCCATGTGGTTGTCAAATGAGAGATTGCTATCAACTTGGGTCCCCAGGTCCCTAATGACTTCTTCTGTACTTAATGGATTACCACCTATGTGGTAATTTGTGGGCACTTTGTTTTTGCCAAAGGGGATGACTATACACTTTTTGGCGTTTAGCTTGAGGCCATGGCTCTGGCAGCAGTTGTCTGATTCTATGAGGCCCTTTTGGAGGATGCTTGTGTCGGCTGGAGAGTTGATTATGGCACCCAGTTTGCAGTCATCTGCGAACTTGGTCAGCCACAGTCCTTCCGTGTTGGCCTGTACGCCGAGAAATATATACCGAACAAGAGAGGTCCCAGGACTGAGCCTTGTGGGACGCCACTTGTAACTGGTTTGGAGTCTGACATGGCTCCAGCAATTCTAACCATATGGGTTCTGTCCTTGAGCCAGTTTGCAACCCATCTAGTGACATAGGGGTTTATATTTAAGCTGGTGAGCTTATCTATAATGCCCGAGTGGGGTATTGTATCGAAGGCTTTTGCGAGGTCCAGGTAGGCTGTGTGGACCATCTTCCCCTCGTCAATGGCCTTGGTGACTGTTTCAAAGAAATCGACCAGGTTTAAGAGGCAGGATCTGCCCTTAACAAAGCCAAACTGGGTAGGATCCAGTGTCTGTAGGTCCCCAATATCTTTATTTATGAGGTCCATAATGATCCTTTCCATAGCTTTGCAGACCAAGCTAGTCAGGCTTATGGGGCGATAGTTTTCAGGATCCATTGAGGCACCACCTTTGTGGAGAGGGACCACTGTTGCTCTACACCACTCTTTGGGTACATATCCTGTAGTAAGGCTAAGATTGAACAGTAGTTTTATGTTTGGGTTTAGCTCTTCTTGGAGTTCATGTAGGACGCAGCCCGGGACACCATCTGGTCCCATTGATGCTGTGTTTTATGCTTTGGAGAGGGCGGCTCTTACCTGAGCATCTGAGATGTCAGGGGGGCAGCACTCTGTTGGGATAGATATTTGCCCTTTTGGTGGGGGGGGGGACATTTGCACTAAACCTGTCAGCTAGGATGTTGGCAATGTCTGTGTGCTCGGTGTATTTTTTGTCATTTTGGACTAATTCTGAGCATATCTGGGAATTCCCACCCAGGTTCCTAACATAACTAAAGAAAGCCTTGTGATTATCCTTAGTGTCCTGTGCAATTTTTCTCTCGAAGCTGGCCTTAGACGATTTTATGAGTACCCGTAGTTTTTTGCTAATACTGATCAGAGATGCCTTCCCTTTTTGGGATTTTGCTCTATCATGTAGTAGCTTCCTCCTTCTATTGTATAGTTTGTTTATGGCTGGGGTCCACCAGACAGGACGCCTGCCTTTGGAGGATTGGGTCTTGGTTTTATTTGGGATTGCATGATTCATGCATTCCTGAAGGTGTTCATAGAATGCATTTATAAAGGATTATGCAGTCTGGGCCGTATTTTCAACAGGCCCTGGGGCTTTGAAGGATTTTGCCTCGGTTTTGAGGCGTGTGAAATTTGCTTTAGAGAAGTTTTTCACTGTGGTTTTCTGGGCAGGGGGTGTGGTCGGGATGTGAATATCCAGTGAGATTAGTTTATGGTCTGATCTTACCAGTGAGGGATACACTTCTAGTCTGGAGCATAGTGTCCCCATGTTGGTGATGATCAGGTCCAGTATATTTTCCCCTCTTGTGGGAATGGTAACAAGTTGTTCCATAGCATTTGAGTTTATAAATTCTAGGAACCTTTGGGCTAGGGTGTTGGAGCTAGAGTAATGCTCCCAGTCTATGTTTGGGTAGTTGAAGTCGCCCAATATAATGGTGTTTGGAGAGACCTTCATATTTTCCAGGCTATAAACTGGAAGGCAGTTTTACCCACAGTTAGTTGTACATGGATAGTCTCTGATGTTTTGTGCTGTGCCACCAACCTGGAGGTGTGGGTATCTTTGAAGAATATTGATACTCCCCCTCCTTTTGTGGTCCGGTCCAAGTTTTGGGGCCGAAAAGCATGGTATGAGGTATAACCTGGTAGTGCTGGGGTGCTCTCGGGAGCCTTGAACCAGGTTTCTGTTACTGCACAGATATTGATGTTCTCCATGCTAAGGAGAGTTTTGAGTGTGTGCATCTTGAGGTTTAGACTTCTGGCGTTGAGTAGCATTACTCTTAGTTTCTTATCCCTTGTGATACCTATGGAGGTGGGTCTGTCTTTTGAGCCTTGCCTAAAAAAGGCACTATGGGGGTAGCAAGAGCCTTTGCCAATATCCGAAAGCCCAGGGGTGACAGGTGCAAGCCGTCCCTAGCGAAGCATCGTGGCTTGTCGAGCATGTCATCCTAGGCTGACAGACATTGGATCCCCTTTGAATGACACCAACACTTAAGCCAATTGTTGAAATTGATCATCTTGTCTTCATATTGTGGCATCATTCTTGGTGAGGTTAAGATGCTACTCAAGGTCAGGGTCATACCGGCCTGGGCTACATGCTCAGAGAGCTTCTCTATGTCTCTTTTCATGTAGTCCAGGGAGGTACATCTCAGGTCATTCACACCAGCATGGACAATGACTGAGTCATATTTGTACTTGCCTTGGAGTGACCTGAGTGCTTGTGTTATTTGGCGGATCCTAGCGCCCAACAGGCAGCTCACCGTGACCTTCTCCTTGTTCAGCCTGGTGAGCGGGACGTCAGTGTGCCTGACGATAGAGTCACCTATTACAAGTGTATCAGGTGTGTTGTTTGTTGGGAGGAGGAGAGGGTTGTCTGTGTACATGAGGCAGTTGTAACATTACCTCAAGATACCCAGATTCACCAGCTGGACCGGAGAGAAGATTGACAACTGACCTTTGGACATGCTAGAATAGTATTGGGAATTCCTTTATAATTGAAAAAAAGGGCCAATGGGGAACAAGGTACTCAAGGGGAGTTTGTGAGGGTGTAGTGCTTATAATTTTTTAGAGCTGACTTATATAATTGCTTTAGTGAGCAAGTGCCAGGTAACTTAAATGCAATGTGTTACAGGTAACTTAAATGCAAAAATGACAAACAGTAACTTTCTTTCAAGTGAAACAAGGAAATAAGTACAGTAAGCAATGCAGATATCACTAGGGATCCACAGAAGTGCTAAAAGGCCCCGTTTTAGGTGGAATTAGCGTTTCAGGGAAATAAACAAACAACAAGCATACAAACAAAGCTAGATTCAGCAGGCCTGGATCTAGTCTATGCTACAGCAAACAAGGTGTACCAATTTCAGTAAGAAACAGTTAGAATATGCAGGCACTATAAGCCTTTAACCAGAAATTCCCTGCTCAGAAGGGCAGAGTCCAGCCTCTCATCCCACAAGAGTGCAGACCGCAATCCTTCTTAACGTAAAATAACTGGCCTGAAGCCCAAGTGCTTAAACCAGAACTAATACACTTTTAGAATAACAGACACTGAGCTCTCAATCAGCAGTTCCCAACTTAGAAGGATGTAAGCTACCTGTCCTGCCACCACAGTGCAGGCCACAAACCTTCCTAATGTAAAACAACTGGTCTGAAGCCCAAGTGCTTAATCCAAAAGACTTAGAAATGATAGCTACACTTTAATCAAGTTACTACCAGCAGTAATAAATACAACTGAATACTTTAAAAAATGCCTGGATTAGTGCTCAAGTTATACAAACAAAGCTAGATTCAGCAGGCCTGGATCTAGTCTATGCTACAGCAAACAAGGTGTACCAATTTCAGTAAGAAGCAGTTCAAATATGCAGGTACTATAAGCCTTTAACCAGAAATTCCCAGCTCAGAAGGACCGAGTCCAGCCTCTCTTCCCACAAGAGTGCAGAACACGAACCCTCTTAATGTAAAATAACTGGCCTCAAGCCCAAGTGCTTAAACCAGAATTAATGCACTTTTAGAATAACAGACACTGAGCCCTCAATCAGCAGTTCCCAACTTAGAAGGATGTAAGCTACCTGTTCAGCCACTACAGTGCAGACCACAAACCTTCTTAATATAAAACTGGTCTGAAGCCCAGGTGCTTAAACTAAAAGGCTTAGAATGAGTTACACCAAGCAGTAATAAATACAATTGAGTACTTTTAAGATAACGCAAAAGCAAAATAAAGTAGGAAAAAACACAAATACAGTAAAAGCAATAATTTTTTTTTTTTTTTTTTTTTGTGGAAAGAGAGAAAGGAAAGAGAGAAAGGAGTAGCAGAAACTAAGCTGACTGGCCTTCTCAAATGCTCTCCCTGTTCTGGGTAAAATGAGGTAATGACACTAGACTGGGAAGAGGGTCCCAGATCAAATTTACACTAGGGGCGGGCAACTGCAAAGCCACCAACTATAAAAACACTATAAAAGGGG
>NW_025050479.1:0-13392 GCF_019279795.1 Protopterus annectens
TTTTTGGGGGAGCATTTTGTCCCCATGTTTGTGATAATGAGATCTAGTATATTTTCTCCTCTACGTGGGAACCAGTGACTAGCTGTTCCATGGCATTTAATTTATGAACTCCAGGGAACCAGACGTTGGGCTAGAAAGTTAGGGCTTGAGGTAATGTTTCCCAGTCCCTATATTCGAATTAGTTGAAGTCACACCCAATATGATGGTGTTTGGGAGATACATTTATACCCTCCAGTGTCTTCAGGAAGGCTGTGCTAATGGGGTTCCTGAGTTTGAGGAAGGGTGGGGTGGCCTGTAGCCATGCGTCTTCACAATTTGTAGAGCAGTTTTGCCTATGGTTAGTTGCACCTGGATGAACTTTCCGAGCTTTGTGCATTGCCACCAACCTGTGGAGGTGTGGGTATCCTTTATGAATATGGATACACCCCCTCCTTTTTGTGGTGTGGTCCGGGTTTGGGGCCAGGAGATGCATGATATGAGTAAAACCCTAGCGTGCCGGAGATGCCTCTCAGGGCCTTGAACCAGGTTTCAGTTACAGCACAGAACATTGATGTTCTCCCATACAAGAAGAAGGAGCCTCGGGAGTGCGCATTGCATTTTGAGATTTAAGACTTCTGGCATTGAGCAGCATTACCCTCAGTTTCTTCCCATTTTGTGTTTCTAGGGGTGGTAGGTTTAGAATTTGAGCCTTGCTAAAAAAAAGGCACTATGGGGTGTGCAAGAGCCTTAGCCAATATCCGGAATCCAGGGGTGACAAAGTGCAAGCCATCCCTTGTGTGAAAACAAGCGTGGCTTGTCAAGCGCATATCATCCCAGAGCAGACAGACACTGGATCACCCTTTGAATGACCTGCCAGACATTAAGCCAATTGTTAAAGCTGATCATTTTGTCTCTATATTGTGGCATCATTCTTGGTGAAGGAAGGATACTGCTCAGGGTCAGGTCGTCATACCTGCCTGGGCTACATAATCAGAGAGCTCCTCTGTAATGCGTTTCATGTAGTCAGGGAGGAGTGCGTCTCAGGTCGTTCACACCAGCATGGACAATGACTGTGTCATATGTTGTACTTGCCGATAGGAGTGACCAGAGGAAAAACTTGTGTTATGTGGCGGATTTTAGCACCCGATAGGCAGCTTACTGTGACCCTCTCCTTGTTCAGCCTGGTGAGTGGGACGTCAGTGTGTCTGACTATGGAGTCACCTATGACAAAGTATGTTTGGTGTTGTATTTGGCCTTAAGGGCTGTGACTGCTTGCACACTGCTTTTGTGGTTTATGTGTTGCTTGTGGGGTGTCTTGAGGTAGCAGTTGTTTGGGTGTCTGCTTTGGAGCCTCTGCTGTTTAGTAAATTTTACTCAGAGCCTCCGAGTATGTCTTTGTGTGTTTATGTGTTTGATTCAGTGGTGTGGTAGCATTATGTGAGGCTGGTTTTGTGGTGTGTGTAGTTGCCTTCTCCTCCTGTCTGGTCTTGCCAGTCCTGAGTTGAGAGAGCTCAGCCTCCAGTTTGGCTAAATAGCTGCAACTCTCACAAGTATTTGTGTTATGTGGGAGGAGGAGTGGGTTGTCTGTGTACATGAGTCAGTTATAACATTGCCTCAAGATTCCCAGATTCACCAGCTGGACCGGAGAGGAGATTGACAACTGACCTTTGGACATGCTATAATAATATTGGGAATTCCTTAATAATTGAAAACAAGGGCCAGTGGGGAGTGAGGGTGTAGTGCTTTTACTTTTTAGTGCTGACTTATATAATTGCTTTAGTGAGCAAGTGCCAGGTAACTTGAGTGCAATGTGTTACAAGTAACTAAATGCAAAAATGACAAACAGTAACTTTCTTTCAAGTGAAACAAGGAACTAGTACAGTAAGCAATGCAGATATCACTAGTGATCCACAGAAGCGCTGAGAAGCCGCGTATTAGGTGGAATTAGCTTCCAGGGAAATAACAAGCAAACAAACAACAAGCATATAAACAAAGCTAGATTCAGCAGGCCTGGATCTAGTCTATGCTAGAGCAAACAAGGTGTACCAATTTCAGTAAGATACAGTTCAAATATTCAGGCACTATAAACCTTTAACCAGAAATTCCCAGCTCAGAAGGGCAGAGTCCAGCCTCTTCTCCCACAAAAGTGCAGACCATGAACCTTCTTAATGTAAAATAACTGGCCTGAAGCCCAAGTGCCTAAACCAGAACTAATACCCTTGGACACTGGGCTCTCAATCAGCAGTTCCCAACTTAGAAGGATGAAAGCTACCTGTCCTGCCACCACAGTGCTTGCCACAAACCTTCCTAATGTAAAACAACTGGTCTGAAGCCCAAGTGCTTAATCCAAAAGACTTAGAATGATAGCTACACTTTAATCAAGTTACAACCAAGCAGTAATAAATACAATTGAATACTTTAGAGAATGTCTGGATTAGTGCTCAAGTTACACAAACAAAGCTAGATCCAGCAGGCCTGAATCCAGTCTATGCCACAGCAAACAAGGCGCACCAACTTCGGTAAGAATCAGTTCAGATATGCAAGCACTATAAGCCTTTAACCAGAAATTCCCAGCTCAGAAGGGCAGAGTCCAGCCTCTCCTCCCACAAGAGTGCAGACCACGAACCCTCTCAATGTAAAATAACTGGCCTGAAAGCCCAAGTGCTTAAACCAGAATTAATACACTTTTAGAATAACAGACACTGAGCCCTCAATCAACAGTTCCCAACCTAGAAGGATGCAAGCTACCTGTTCTGCCACAACAGTGCAGACCACAAACCCTCTCAGTGCAAAACAACTGGTCCGAAGCACAAGTGTTTAAACCAAAAGGCTTAGATTGAGTTACACCAAGCAGTAATAAATACAATTGAGTATTTTTAAGATGATGCAAAAGTAAAATGAAGTAGGTAGAAACACAAGTACAGTAAAAGCAGATAATTTTTTTTTTTTTTTATCTGAACAAGTGCTGAGATCAAAGAAACAGATTTGAGTGCTGAAACTAGAAAACTGGCTAGTTATAAGAAAAAAAAAAAGCCAGAAACTCCCTCAAACACAGAAGGGCCTGGGGGCTCAGAAGCCTACAAATAGTCTATACCACTTAACAGGAAAGGCAGGAAATAAGCTTATTTTATTTTTTTTTTTTTTGTTTCCCAGATGCTCTCTTTGTACACAGTAGGCGTGCCTGAAATCAGAATATGATCTTACTGCACTCAGTTGAGTGAGCAAATGAGATGGGCCCAGAGGCAGGCTGAGGGGCGGGCAGTTTCAAGGCCACCAAGATTAACACCAAAACAAAAACAGGGAGGGTGGGTGGGAATAACTGAAGAGCAGAATAACTGCCACTTGAGTTAAATATTCCTTCAACACAGTTTAAATGTCAATTGGATGTGTCAATGGCAGACTCTGGCAAACCAAGTACATACCCTGTGCATATGATGAAACTGTGCCACCTCCTGCCATCTGTAACATTGATGCAGGAACAGGGTAGCATGGTGCTGATGCACAGGGTGACTACATAGCGCTGTAGTAATATTATCATGTTGTTAATAGTACAGTGTAATAATATTGTTGTGGGTATATTCGAGCATGCATGATGCATTACCTATGTTTGTCATTGCAGTTTTGTATACACTAGTGTTAATTCCCAAAGTGTACTGTCTGCACATGTGCCACATGGCTGTTGTGTGTACCTGTGCCTGCATGTTGTGGGGTGTGAACAGTACATGTGTGATGTTTGCAGCACTGAGTTGCAGGTGTACATTTGTGAACATGGTTAGCATGGAACATGACATGGTTTGACAGTATGCTGTGGGTGATACAGTTTCCAAATGTCAATGGTTTGCTTTCTGGTAGTATACACAGCTTACATAGCCTGACATTCAGTAGTCATTACATGGTGTCTCCTCAACTGATACACAGATGTAGGAACCAGGTGTCAGTGATATCCCTGCAGTACTACACTATACCAGTAGCCATTCTTACTGAGCCCCACACATCCCTGGGAACAATACTCTTTGGCATATAGCAGTCTCACGTACATGCCAACACACTACGGATATGTCCATCCATGACTGCAAATACATACAGTGCCCTACAATGCACTCTACACATGACACACCTAACCACAACAAGGGTATCATACTGACAGATACCTGTTGTCCAAGCCATGCTGTATTGCTGTAATGCAACTGTGGCATTGGCATCGGCATGTAGTTAACATAGTATTCCAACAGTACCATGTAGGTGGTAGCACTCATCATGTAGAACGGGTAATGGTGTGTACATGTGGACAAGTGTTATCTTGTCTTTTCTGTGATATTCACATTTCCAAAGGTGTTCTGCAGTCCCTCGGTGTATCACCTAAGCAAGAAGGTGTCTGTATGCATATCAGCAACAGTTGCCATGCACCTACACTGGATGTCCATCACTCACAGACTTTGGTGTGTTTTAACATGTCTGACATATACTCCAGACATGAACCCTCACCCACATTAATCTATCAAAGTTTTCATGGGTGTGTGTCACATAGTTGGCCTAGGACACAGATCACTGCAGTAGCCTGCATTGTCACCAACATACATGTATGGCCTAAGGTCTGGTAAGCTGCGGCACATGCTGGCAAAGGTAACGACTGTATTCATATGGGGCAGGCTTCACACAGCGTGCTATTTGCATTAGTGGATGATTTCTCTTTTCCTGCTGTATTTATAGGGTGCTGACATCATCAGTCTTTCCAAAGAAGAATGTACATCTTTAACTATCCCTCAGTATGGGGGATAACAGTATCTGTACATTAACAGACGCCTAGATCAGGGTCACATATACACACTGGCACTGCTGGGTTCTGTTCTATAGCATGCTTCATGACCACAGGACTTGTAACACACAACACAAGTAGGGGGTGTATCCATATACATCACAGATACACACACCTCTGGGTTGGTACCACTGCACTAAGCATGACAGGCCATACATATACAACTACCATTGTGCAAAACTGCCTTTTGGTTTGGTGTGTAGTTCAGACCACCCCCCCATACCCAGTAACCACACTTGGCTTTCCTGGGAACAGTGTAGGATATGCAGTCTTGACACACACCATTATAGTGGTTGACTTCGGGTACACAAATATTGACTGGGGATACTTCTCAGGCCCTCAACAACATCACCCTACAGCCACTACAATTTCTGAATCCATGTGCTATGACACAACCAGTCACCACACCCTCAAGGGGGAATACATATTGGACCTGATCATCAGCAACATGGGGACTCTATGTTCCACACCAGAGATAGAACTGTCATTGTTAAGATCAGACCATAAACAACTTTCCCTGGACATCCATATCAAGTCCCCACTCCCAGCCAAGGAAATCACTGTAAAGAATTTATCAAAAGCAGACTTTGCACTTGTGAAGACTGGGGTGGAATTCTTCAAAGGCCCCATGCTGGAGGATAATACAGCCCAATCTGCAGAATCCTTTACAAACGCATTGTATGAGCACCTGCAGGTATGTATTGATCATGCTATCCCAAATAAAAGCATGACTCCTCCAAAACAGGAGACCTGTCTGGCTGTCCCCAGCCATATATAAGCTGTACAACAGAAGGAGGAAGCTACTACATAACAGAGCAATATCCCACAGACCCACATAGATCATAACCTCTCCTTTGCTAATCACATTGACAGAGTCATTGCAAAGACCTTTATATAGCCCTCCTTATCACATGGGTGTTTGCATGTAGATCATGGGATGTCATCGTGGCCCTCTACTAGTCACTCATCAGGCCCATGTTTGACTATAATGCCCCTTTTGGGGTGTACCTTACCCAACACCTGTGGCAACTACAGTGAACACAACAGTACCTCCCCAAGAGGATCATGGGCTACACTCAGATGTCCTATGCAGCTCAACTAAAGGATCTCCAGCTCTACTCAGTTGCTTAATGCCTACTCAGAGGTGATCTATGCCTGACGTACGCAGCCATTTCAAACCCAGAAGTAATGGACATGCTCCACCTCATAACATACAAGACCCTTAGAACTACACACTCCAGGGACTTAAACCTCAGCACAAAAATAAATAGGACATGCTGCAGGTAAAGATTCATTACCCAGAGGCTCCACTCATTCTGGAAGTGAATCCCAATTAAAGTTAGACATAGCCCCTCGCCAACCCTCTTCCAGCGAAATACAGCCGCATGGATGGGAAATTGCAAATTCACCCCTGGGATCTCCACTGTGTCCCTGCTTGACAGAGGCACAGCAAACTAGACTTAAAGGGTGCCTTCTGTGACCTATTTTACAGAGGCACAGTAGGCTACTCTACTGGGGAGGTGGATGCCAAATACACTCGACCTAGGCTTATGAATTCCCTAGGGCAGACAGCCTGGTATTGACCTATGCACTTATGTTTATGTTCGGGATGCACAATATTTGTTGCTGCTACTTTTTGCAGGTCTTTATTGCCGTAGCTTTCCCAGTTTCTATGAACAACTTGTGTATCTGTGTAACATGTTTGATCATGACAGGGTTCCAGTATATTAATATATGTGTCTGTTGTCATTTAACTGTGTGCACAGGCGGATTGCTGGATCGTGGGAGGTTTCTGGCTTAACACATACAACTGCCAGATATGTGTGACTGACTGCTATACTCAGACATGACCTAAGTGTGTGAGCATACCCAGTTCAGGATTTCCATGGTTTGTTGCCTGTCATATGTCTCATTTATCCAAGTGTATGAGCATGCCCAGTATGACCTTTCCATATGTTGTGATCTGGAGTCCACTACATTTCTGGTGTGAACCTGACCAGTATTGACATTTATACTGTGTGTGTTGGAAGTCATGTTGTGTTCTTACTGCCAGACTCCTTTGTGTCATAACTCAACAGGGATTATGCTGTGCCTGCAGGGTTTCGATGTGATAGTTTGCAAAGACTTGGCAACATTCTCTCATACTGGCTCAACACTGCAATACTGTCATGGTGTAGTGGTTCGGTACTTTTACTATGGTGCACAGTATCATGGGTTTGAGTCCCATCACTGCTTTAAATGTTCATACTGAGCAGACTAGACTGGTTAAGGGCCATTTGGGCAACTATGAGCATGTTGCATTTTGTTCAGCTATGGCCTACTTAAACCAGGCTTGTCCGACATTGCTGTGTATTCACCAACTTGGGTAGACATTGCCAAACATTACTCCACATTGACCACAGTTGTACTAGTTGGTGTGTGTGATTCTGTTCATAGGTTCATACTAGGCTATCTGCCCTAGGGCATTTATAATCCTAGCCAAAGTGTGTTTGGCTTTCAACACACATTTTAAGTGGAGTTTGCCACAACATTTTTCAAGGTTAGTATACTGTGCCACTGTCTAACAGTGACATAGAAGTGATACCCAGGGTAAACCTACAATCTCCCATCCACTCATCAAGATTCCTCTTGAAGAGAGTCAGTGAGGGACTCTGGCTAACCTGGAGTGGGGGTTTACTCAAGAGTGGGGGGGGGGGCCTCTGGGTTTTGAATCTGTCACTCCAGCATGTCCTATTTATTTCAGTCCTGAGGTTCAGGTCTCTTGAGCACATAGCTTGATGGGATTCTGATTTTCTGAGGTGCAGCATGTCCATTGATTCCAGGTTGGACACGGCTTTATACATCAGACACAGATTGCCTCTGGGCAGGCGGTATGCCACTGAGTGGAGCTGCAGTTTCATTAACCGGGCAGCAAATGGCATGTGTTTAAGCCCTTTGATCCTCCTGGTGAGGTACTTTTGTGGTCTTTCCAGCTGCTGCAGTTGTCTGATAAGGTACATCCCACAAGGGGCATTGTACTCAATTATGGGCCTGATGAGGGATGAGTTAAGAGGCACAATGACCTCCCCTGATGTAGATGTGAATACCTTCATGATTAGGTGGGCTATATGAAATGTTTTTCTAAACACTTTGGCCACGTGGTTATCGAATGAGAGATTGCTACCAGCTTGGGTCCCCAGGTCCCTTATCACTTCTTCCATACTTAATGGGTTACCACCTATGTGGTAATTTGTGGGCATTTAGTTTTTGACAAAGGGGAGGACTATACACTGTTTTGCATTTAGCTTGAGGACATGGCTCTGTCCCCAGTTGTCTGCTTCTATGAGGCCCTTTTGTAGGGATGCTTGTGTCAGCTGGAGGGTCAATTATGGTGCCCAGTTTGCAGTCATCTGCTAACTTGTTCACCAACAGTCCTTCTGTGTTGGCCTGCACCTCTGAGAAATATATGCCAAACAAGGGAGGTCCCAGGACTGAGCCTTGTGGGATGCCACTTGTAGCTGGTTTGGGGTCTGACATGGCTCCAGCATTTATGACCATGTGGGTTCTGTCCTTGAGCCAGTTTTTAACCCATCTAGTGACATAGGGGTTTATATTGAAGTTGGTGATCTTATCTATGATGACCAAGTGGGGTACTGTATGGAAGACTTTTCTGAGGTCCAGGTAGGCTGTGTGGACCACCTTCCCCTCGTAAATGGCCTTGGTGACTGTTTCAAATGACTCAACCAGGTTTAAGAGGCAGGTTCTGCCCTTAACAAAGCCAAACTGGATAGGATCCAGTGTCTTTAGGTCCCCAGTCCATGATGATCCTTTCCATAGCTTTGCAGACCAAACTAGTCAGGCTTCTGGGGCAATAGTTTGCAGTATCCATTGAGGCACCACCTTTGTGGAGAGGAACCACTGTTGCTGTACACTGCTCTTTGGGTACATATCCTATGGTAAGGCTGAGATTGAACAGTGGTTTTATGTTTGCGTTCAATTCTTATTGGGGTTCATGTTGGACACAGCCCAGGACACCGTCTGGTCCCATTGATGCTGTGTGTTTTGCTTTGGAGAGGCTGGCTGTTACCTGAGCATCTGTGATGTCAGGAGCCAGTACTCTGCTGGGATAGATATTTGCCCTTTTGGTGGGGAGGGGGGGGTTTGCACTGAACCTGTCAGCTCAGATGTTGCCAATGTCTGTGGGTTTGGTGTATTGTTTGTCATTTTGGACTACTTTTGAGCATATCCGTGGATTCCCACACAGGTTCCTACCATAAGTAAAGAATGCCTTGTGATTATCCTTGGTGTCCTGTACAATTTTTATCTCAAAGATGGCCTTAGATGATCTTATGTGTGGCCGTAGTTTTTCAATAATACTGATCAGAGATGCCTTCCCTTTTTGGGATTTTGATCTATCCTATAGTAGCTTCCTCCTTGTATTGTATGGTTTGTTTATGGCTGGGGTCCACCGGACAGGATGCCTGGCTTTGGAGGATTGGGTCTTGGTTTTATTTGGGATTGCAAGATCCATACATTCCTGAAGGTGTTCATAGAATGTGTTTATAAAGGGTTATGAGGTCTGGGCCATATTTTCCACAGGCACAGGGGCTGTGAAGGATTCCACCTCAGTTTTGAGTAGTGTGACATTTGCTTTAGTGAATAATTTTCACTGTGTTTTTCTGGCCATGGGCTGGGATCGGGATGTGAATATCCAGTAAGATTACTCTCTGGTCTGATCTTACCAGTGAGGGATACAATTCTGGTCTTGGGCATAGAGTCCCCATGTTGGTGATGATCAGGTCCAGTATGTTTTCCCCTGTTGTGGGAGTGGTAGCAAGTTGTTCCATAGCATTTTAGTTTATAAATTCTGGGAACCTTAGGGCTAGGTTGTTTGGGCTAGGGTAATGCTCCCAGTCTATGTTTGGGTAGTTGAAGTCACCCAATATAATGGTGTTTGGAGAGACCTTCATATTTTCATGTATTCTCCAGTCAGCCAAGTATGGTTCCTTGGTTTAGGAGGGTGGTCTGTAGCAGGCTATGAACTGGAAGGTGGTTTTAGCCACTGTTAGTTGCACATGGATAGTCTCCGATGCTTCATGCTGTGCCATCAACCTGGGGGTGTGGATATCTTTGATAAATATTGATACTCACCCTCCTTTTGTAGTTTGTTCCATGTTTTGCAGCTGTATAGCATGGTATGAGGTGTAACCTGTCAATGCTAGGGTGCTCTTGGGAGCCTTGAACCAGGTTTCTGTTACTGCACAGATATCAACATTCTCCATGCTGAGGAGAGTTTGAAGTGCATGCATCTTGCAGTTTAGACTTCTGGCATTGAGTAGCATTACTTATAGTTTCTTATCCCGTGTGATACCTATGGAGGTGGGTTTGTGTTTTGAGCCTTACCTAAAAGAGGCACTATGGGGGTGACAAGAGCCTTTGGCAATATCCAAAAGGCCACAGGTGATAGGTGAAATCCATCCCTAGCGAAGCATCATGTCTTGTCGAGCATGTCATCCCAGGCTGACAGGCATTGTATCCCTTTTCACTGACACCAATACTTAAGCCAATTGTTGTAATTGATCATCTTTTCTTCATATTGTGGCCTCATGTTTGGTGAGGGTAGGATGATACTCAAGGTCATCAAGTTTGCATATACTACATGGTGGTAAATGTTGTTTACCACTACCATACATTGCTTAACACATGGCAATCATGCCTCAGGTGGTGTTGCAGGGCTGCCTATGTCAGATGCACATACTGCACTCCCTATACATGTTTGGAAACAGGTAGTGTCAAGGCATCCCTTTTACTATATGTGAGTCAGAGAGGTATCATTTCCAGGGTTCCTACTGAGCCAGTGTATGTGCTATGCATTGCCTCTTTGCCAAGGCCAAGGCATACTGGGCATGCCTCCTTCTGCCTACTGGGGCAGGCTCAGGTTGTTCCTCCTCCGAGTCATGCTCTGCCTGTGATGGCCTTGGCACTGGTGGGGGCTGTTTGGCCAGGCCCATGCTGGTCCAGCTGCAGCTGTTTTCGCAGAATCATATTATTTTATTATGTAGCATAGCACATACCATGACAATTTGGGTACATGTAGTTGGTGAGTATTGCAAGGCTCCACCAGATGTGTCCAGGCACCGGAACCGTGACTTGAGCAACCCAAACACAAGCTCGATTACATTTTGTGTTTGTGAGTGTGCCTCATTATGGCGGCCCTGTTCAGGTGTGTGTGAGCTTCTGATGGGTGTCATCAGCCACGGCTCCAGTGCATAGCCAGCATCCCCCATTAAGTGACCATGTGGGATGTCCCCATTGGCAAATGTCTGGTACAGCTGCATCAGATGCCAGATATGGGAATCATGGTAGCTTCCAGGGCAGCCAGCACACACATTTATTATTATGCCCTGGGCATCACACATGACCTGGCAGTTGATGGAGGGGAAGCCCTTGCAGTTAATGTAGGCCCTACCCCGCTCACCAGCTGGTGCTGATGCATATGTCGTGCAGTCTATTGCACCCACTACCTCAGGGTATTCTGCTATTTGCTGGAAGAGACGCATATTGCTGGCCAATACCTCACAGGAATTGGGGAAATATACACGATCACCGACATGTGCTGACATGGCATCCAGGAACTGGTGCAGTACCCTGGATGCTGATGCCTGTGATATCCCCATCATATCACCAGTTGGTCTCTGAAAGGTACCTGTTGCTAGTATTTTTAGGCCAACACATACCTTGGTTTCCACTGGTATGGGTTCCCCTCTGTTGGTTCTGTGTGTGAGGCATGGCCTGCACAGCTCAACAATTTGCTGCAGGAGATCTCTGTCCACTCTATAGTGCTTCACTATCTCCAGCTCATGTAACCCCTGGTAGGTGACCCTGGGCCTATACACTCTTCTCCGTCTCCTCACTGTGGGTTGTCCGGCAGCATTTGCAATGTCACCACCCTCAGCATGTTGCATATGTTACCTTATAACAGCAATGGCAGCCCCTAGCATTTTTTGTCTGAGTGTAGCTTTTTCAGTTTTCACTTCTAGTAGCTTACTCCAGTGTTGCAGTGTCTCTTGAGAGAAACAGACTGCAGTGTTGTTTGTAGAGTTTTAAGTGCTGGGCTGGGCTTGTGTTCTGCCTGTGTAATTGCCTGATTCTGATTGTTTGCATCTGCTAGCTCTACTAGTATTCCCTGGTAACTTCCTACTATTTGTTGTGCTTCCTTTTTCCTTTCTGTTTCCTCGGGGGAACAACCCGCATACAAGTGGAAACACACTCACAGCAGCTCACACACACACACACAGACGGACTAAAACTTGCTTATTCAGGTTGAAATGCATGCACACCAGCGCAAACATGCTTACAGGTCTTCCAACAGCCTTATACATGCTTACTCCAGCTTAAACGTGCGCACTCACACTTCCATGCGCGCACTCTGTCTTACTCGAGTTTACAGGCGCAGCATACCCGCTCAGCAAGAAACTTTGGTGTTATCCACAGTATACACCTTCCATCTCTTGGCTTTCCCTGGCCTACCTGTTGACACACCTCTTTCCATGATGTCTAACTGACAGCTAACACATGCCACTGTGCTCCAATGAGCTTCACTACTTTCATACATACCCCCCTTGTGATGTTACCTATCGCCTACTCTGTTCCTCCCCATATCCTACTCCTACACTCCACTGACTGTGCTCATTTGCTATGTAAAAGTGCGATTCACTACCCTAACACTCATTTACATAGGATTGCCTACTAATGCTTGGTTACATGTCTTAGACTGGGCTTCTCCCCTTAGCAACCCCTACTTGGTGGCCATGTTGTCTTCAGCCTGCTATTCCCTTACATTGTCATTGAACAATTTTCATAAATTCCATGTTTGTGGCTTTTATTGTCTTATTTTATGATTTTTATAGCACACCCCATTTGCGCGGCGCTGCGCTACGCTTTAACATCGGAAATCACCGGAAAAAAAAAATTTATTTTAAATTTGCATCTGGGAAACTTTCCAATGGCCATATATTTAGCCATTGGCATGCTTCCTCAACAATATGCAACCTTTATTTGGAGCTGACAAGGCTCCATTGTGCTATTTGCAGAACGGTACTCAGTTGTCAACTGAGTACATTTCTGCAGCTAACACGTCTCCTACTCGGATAGGTTTGTGCTTCCTGGATCGCAAATTTATCTCATTTGCATGCCTTTCAGCTGCAAGTGAGATAATTTGCATATCCTAGCCCTGTCCGTGTAGGAGACATTTTAGGAGCTCTCTTACACGCCCCTACAGGCTGTTCCTGAATCGCTCGTCGGACATGACGGCTGCATGGAGTCTTACTCTACTCGTAGACTCCGTGCAAGCCATTGTGAATCCGGCCCTTTATTTTTTGGTATCCAGCTTGTCCATTTTAACTAATAAATCATGCATACTAGATATTAGTGACTGGATGTCTTTTTTTAACAAAAGAATCCTGAGTACCATTCATGAGTGTCTGATGTTGGTGACTCTTTTCTCTTAACCAGGCAGTTAAAATTCTGACAGAAAAATTACACCTTTTGAAGAACATGAAGATAAAACTATTTTCACTGACTAGTATTTCCAAATTCTAATTTTTGATTATATTTTC
>NW_025050480.1:0-14341 GCF_019279795.1 Protopterus annectens
TTCAGATCCTTGCCCTGTGACATATGTTCATCAGATGCATCCTGCTCCTTCTGTTGCCCCTCCATCTGGGGCCTCAATGGCCCATCATGTTACAATATTATACGTGTTAGAGTTTGCACTGTTTCCTGCTCTTTCCTTGCTGTCCAATTCTAACTGTGCTTTCATGTGAGTTTCCTACAGAAGACACCAACACATTGGCCTGAGGCATAACTTCTGTAGATGCATCCTACTCCAGCTGCTGTTTGTCCATCTGCAGATGGCCCAACATGTTGCAATATCGCCTGTTTAGTAATTTCCAAACTAAATCTTTCACTTTGCATGCGGTCTACTTCAGTTTCTATTTAGTTAATCTGTACCTTCCTAATTTTTTTACATTACTTTTTGTGGTCTTTGGAGTTGCTTTTTTTGTACTGATTAGTTTGGCTTTCAACTCTGTATAAATATCACACCATGTCAGATCCCTTTTTTTTTTCCTCACATGCATGTTTCTTTTTTAGACCTTTCAGAACCTTTTTTTTTCTTTATCTTTTTTCACTTACTTTGTCATGTCCTTTTCTAGGTGGCCCAATGTTTCTTCAGCTAGATAATTTTCCCTGTTAAATTGCATTAAGGATCTTAAATTATTATATGTATATTTTAGTAGTTTTTCTTGTGCAAGTATTTTTTCTTTCCAATAAACTGAAAAGGGGGCAAGAGACAAGTACAATCATTTTATGAAGTACATGAAGTCAAAAAAAGAACATTTTCATTTTTACTTATTTTAAAATGGTTCTCTGTTGAATTAGGGCACACTGAAATTATGGAGTAAACTTGAAATACTGGCTAAAAAAAGAAAAATAAAAAATAAGGTCTAAAAAAAATGAAAGGAAAAAACATTGAGTGTGTAGAAATAAGCTCAAAAAGTTAGGGAAAAAAAAGAATGAAGTTAATAAGAAAAGGTGATTTTGAATATGAAAACTAAATGAGTGCAAAAGGGGAAGCTTGGTAAGGGATAGGAGCAATTTGGATAGGTAGACAGTGGAAAACCCGTTATTGTGAATTTGAAACAATGGTTGAACAAAATGAAGAATGGTCCGTGCAAAAATGTGGTTTTGGGAATACATGTTGAAAATAATGGAAGAAATTTAAATTGGGAAGAAAAATTAGAAAAAGTTCTATTGGATCCACATGCATGCCAAAATTTTGAATTGAGTTCTTTTTCTAGACAAACTTATGGGAATTTTTAATCTCAAAAAAATTGTTCAAAACTGCAAGTAAAACTAAATTGAAAGGTATTCAGTTTTGTAAATTGTCTTTCAAAGTGACCAGTTTGTAAAAATGAGGTTTGTAAAATTATTTCTAAACGATTATTTTATGAGGTACGAGCATTGAGTTAATCTTAATCCATTTTCAAATGGAATGGTTTATTTCTTCTTTTCTTCGCTTTGAAATTATAATTGCTAATTAAAAGTTTTTTTGATAATGTATTTTGCTGGCCAATTTTTAAATTTTTAAAATAATTTTCGGATGTTTTAAATGAAAAGATCATTTATGCCCCGGTAAATAATTTCAATGGAATTTTTTATTTTTGAATTTTAAAATTTTTTTTAAAAAATAACTGGCCTTTAATGGGGAAAGAGGATTGGTGTGAAATGGGAGACATTTGGGATTGAAAGTGGTGTTATTAAAAGAAATGGAAAGAAGAAAAATTGGTAATGAAAAAAGCCAAGCAAAGGTGATCCAGGGGAGCCCTTTGGGTTTCAATGTGGAATTTGAATATGGAGGGAAGGAAAAGGTGGGTAAAAAAGGTGCAGGGCCCAATGAGTGATTTGTCAAAAAGAAATTAATTGTAATTTTTTTTTGAAAGACAAATCAAAAGAAGGGCAATAATTTTTCCCCTAAAAATTTTTTAAAATTGGTTATTTTCAGGAAAAATTGGAAAAAGGGGTTGTTTCCTAAAAAGGAAATTGGTAAAAAATTCTACCAATAGATGCATGGGAAAAAGTCTCTTCTGAAGGGAATTTTTCAATATAATTTATTTTAAAAGGGAAATTTAAAGAATGTTAAAATCTTTTCCCTTTTAATTTTGCAAAGGTAACTTTGGTAAGGTTTTTAAAAGTTCTGTTGGGTGCTGGTTTTAAATTTTGGGTAAAATTTTGTGAAAATTTTTTGTAGAAAAAAATTTATTCCCTTTCCTTTTTTACATGGAAAAATTTTTTAAAATTTTTGAAAAAATTGTAGAATAAAATGTTATTCTTTTGGACAGGTCGTTGGAATGAAAAATCGGGGAAAATGTGGATGAAAAGGGACTTAGAAATTTGTAATTTTTTTGGCGTTTTGCATTTAAAGGGTTTAAGGGAAATTTTTAGAGATAATAAAAACAAGGTTTGGAAAATTCTTAGTTTTGGGGCTTTATCATGTAAGATATTCCATGTTGTGGGAAATTTTGGGTTTAAAGAAAGGGGGGTGGGAGGGCCAGGCATCGTGGTTTGATTGGGGGTTTTTTACAGAGGGAGGGAAAGGGCAGGATTGAAAAAATTCGGGTGATTTTGCCGAATGTTTGGGACTGGTGCAAAAAACCAAAAAGCAAATTTGTTGGTTTGATGGGAAAGGGGAAAAGGGAAAACAAAAAAAAAAAAACATTTATTCCCTGAAAGTTACACAAAGGAAAATATTGGCATTAACAAAATAATTTTTAAAAATTGTTGGGGGAAAAAGGGGGGTTTCAAAGGGCTTGAAGTTTAAAAAACTTTTTTTTGAAATTTTTAAGGGAAAACTTTGGGGCTTTATTTTCCAAATTTTAAAAAAAAAAAGGGGTAAAATTTCTTTGGGGGGCAAGGGTTTTAATGAAAAGTTTGGAAGAAACAAAAAGCAATAAAGAAGGGGTTTAAAAAAAATTTGGAGCCGGGGGGTCCCTGAATTTTTTTGGGGGCTTTAAAAGGGGGGGGGGGCACCCTAATTTTTAAATTTTGGGGGCTGGGTGGGAAAAAGTAAAAAATGCTGGAAAAAAAACCCCAAAACCCCCCCATCCCGAAGGGCCAGTTATGAAAAAAAAGGAAAATGTTTTCCCAAAAACTTTGTACCAGTTGGAAAAACCTGGGGAGTTTCCCCCAAAAAGATTTTCCCCCAAATAGGAGGGGAAAAACCCTAAAAACCCCCCTTTTTTACCAAAACTTAAATCCCTTAAACGGGGAAACTGTTTTGGGGTAAACTTCCTCCCTTTTGAATTTCCGCGGGGATTTTGGCTTTTTGGGGGGGGACCCAAAATAAACCCAAATGGGTTTAAAAAACTTTTGGGGGTTTTTAGCTTTTTTGGTTTTTTGGGGGCCCCCAAAATTTCTGTTGTGATGTGCCTATGAAATCCAGAAAACCCAAACCTTTTGGGCAAAGGGGTTTTTTGTTTTTGGGGGCCCCCTGCACCCCGAAAGGAATTCCGGGCCGAAATTTAAAAATTATTAAAACAAAAAAACGGAATCTGTAAAATTGGGGGTTTTTTTATGGGAAAGGAAACCAAAAATTAAAAATTTTTCAACCGTGCCTAAAAGGGTTTGGGAAAGGGGGTTTTTAAAAAAGGGAAAAAATTTTTAAAAATGCTCCCAAAAACATGGAAACAAAAGGGAAAACACGGAAAAAGTAAAGGGGGGAAACCCCCCAAAAATGAGATAGGTCATGTGTGCATGCTGTACTCATAAGAACTGGTAGGTCGCAGCTTAACTGCAGTCGAGCCTCATCTGGCATTCATACAGCTGTCCAGGCATTGCCAGTGGGCATCCCATGCCTGTAGGATGTGGTGGAGCCAGGAGAACCATGTAACAGGTGCTACATGAACGCAATGGTCATTGTTTGGAGATGCTGAGTCATTCCACTGCTTGCATATACTGGTGACAGCCCATGCACTGGCACATGTTCATTGTGCCATGTGATTGATCCTGCAACAGCTAGCAGCAGGAGGACACACACAAGTCCCACGGCTGAAAGTGACCTGATCCTGTGATGCAGATGGTGTGCCCTATGCTCAGGCACTGGCAAGCCAGATACACTGACTAGGGACCAGAGGACTGACCCTCTGACTTACACTGATGGATAACATCACATTACCTGTAACTTACTGTTACAGTACTGTGTGCATTCATACTGGCCTCAACACCATCCTCACAACTGCAGCAAGTAGTCAGTCTTCAATAAATAAATGGTTAGTATTTTGAGCATCTGCATATGCATGCATGAGATGGTGGCACTCTGGAAGGCAGACAGTGGCAAATGTCTGCAAACTGGCCTCACACTATGCAGTAGAAGTGGCAACTGTATATGTGGGACACTAACGGTCATAGTGCAGATGCAGTGTGGGGTCCATACCCACCCTCACATCACACAGGTCAGCTAAAAACCAGAGAATGTGCAATACATGGAGATGTTAATACTCACAGCTCACACAGGATTGCAGTGCAACATGCAAGGGTAAAGTCTGAAACTCAAAATGCATTACATCTGACCTGTGTCTTTACTGATATGCCTCTGTCCAAGACACAATGTATGGTAAATGGAACCAAATGCATATCAGCACAGTGTGCAAATGTACAGTGACAGTGCTCACAAATGCAGTAACATGTATGTTTGCAGGAAATAAACATGGCAGCTGTACAATACATGAAAATGTTGCCTGTCAATATGCAGTTTGAAGCCTGTGATACGTGCAAAATTATGCATGTCTGACACCACTGCTCTGCCATGACCTGGATAGTATGTGGAAATACTACATAATGGACATCTTGAAGGATGTAGCAGTGCTGGCTTTGTGAATATGTGCTTTGGTACTGTTGCCAGTGTATTTTCAATAATCCTTTTTATGTTGCTTAATGGACATGCCTGCACAGAACATCTGTACCCACACCCTACTCAACCTCTGACAGCAAGAGTCTGGACAAGGGCAGAAATAAAGTGGAAAAAGGCACAATGATAGGCATGTGTTGTAAATATCACCCTATACTGAGAGGTGAGGGTTTGAGGGTGTCTGAAGGTGTAGTCTGAAACAGTAATGTCTTTTATTTTGTAACATCACTCTTCAATGTAACTAACTTGCCATAACACGTTTATGGATGAAACTCTAGCCAAACACTGGACAACCTGCCAAAATGTACAGGTGAGATCACACAGGATGATATCAGGTTAGAAAGATACCACACAGGAATCCCAGCCAGTATATCACCAGTTGCTGGACTGTTTACACAGTCATCATGGCTGTAGCACATCACAAATCTGTTGGCAGAATGTACTAGCTCATATATGCATACAACAGTATTCCTCTGGTAAAGCACTGTGATGATCTGAGGATGTCTGGCACTAGGTAATGACCAATATGCAGTGTCAGATACAGATGTCAGAAAATGTCTGCTAAACAAACCGTAGGAAAGTCCTGTGTACTCCTGGAGGTATGGCTGTAGACACAACTGGAGTACACCTATCTGGAATGGAGTCCCACTAACTATAGAAGGTCACACTGGGCATGCTACACTTGAGAATCGACATGTTGGAACCATCTATGACTGTATTGTGTATATCAGTGCATACACTATGTACACAACACACACACACACACACACACACACACACACACACACATCAGACTGTATCACCCTCAGCTAGCTGTAGGTGGCCCATATGTGATATATCTGCATCTGTTGTGTGAGATACAAAGACATCTATATGGGCAACAGATACATATGTCAAGCATATGCACACATAGATGTAGGAAGCAAGAGACAGACAGTGATAGAAGAGAGAGACACACACACACATGGGGGGCACAGACAGAGTGAGTCACACACGGATACTCTGAATGGCATACAGTTATGTCCTTCTGTGGACAGTGGCATACCAGTTGTAAACAGTTGCATGTGCAAGCATAAAAGATGAGCCTCACTGTGTAATAGAACTGAGGTTGGGTTTATAATATCACATTTCCTGTGTCTGTGTGTGTGTGTGTATGTGTGTGTGTGTGTGTGTGTGTGTGTGTGTGTGTGTGTGTGTGTGTCCATTCATTAGGAGACTGTTCCCACTTATTAGACTTCACATTGTTCCCACTTATTACACTTCACATTGCCTTACTTTACAGGATCTGCTGCTGCCATTCACCTTAGAAGTACCATTGGACACCTATCACCCCTAGAAGCTCTGTATTGCATGCAATAACTGTGTAACACAATAGTGCAAATAACTAGATAGGTAGGGGTTCTAATCTCAATACTGGCAACTGTGTGTGTGTGTGTGTGTGTGTGTGTGTGTGTGTGTGTGTGTGTGTGTGTGTGTGTGTGTGTGTGTGTGTGTGTGTGTGTGTGTGTGTGTGTGTGTGTGTGTGTGTGTGTGTGTGACAGTTGTGTGTGAGGGAAGTGTGTGCTTGTTTGTTTGTAGGTGAAACAGTTTTAGGATATTCCCACCCACAACACTTTTTAGTTCACCACTTTATCAGTCATGCTGATGCCATTCCCCTTATCAGCACCTTTGGCCAGTTGTCAGCCCAGTAAATTGTGTAGCACATGTGGTAACTGTGTAACACTATAGTACAAATCACTAGAAAGGGAGGGATTCAACTCTCAGATCAGGCAAATGTGTGGGTGAGTGTATAAGTGTATGTGTATGCTTGTAAGAAGTATTTTGATAGGTTTCCCACCCAGTGCCCTACTTTATCATTGCTGTTGATGTCATACCCCTTATCAGCACCGTTGGCCAGTTGTCAGCCCAGTAAGCTCTGTAGCTCACGCGATACCTGTGTAACACTATAGTACAACTTTCAGATCTGGCAAATGTGTGTGTGGGTGTATAAGTGTGTGTGTGTGTATGTTTGTAAGAATAAGTATTTTGGTAAGTTCCGCCCTTGCCCTACTTTATCAGTCCTGCTGATGTCATTCTCCTTATCAGCACCTTTGGCCAGTTGCCAGCCCAGTAAGCTCTGTAGTGTATGATAACTGTGTAAATATAGTACAAATCATTAGATAGGCAGGGTTCTAATCTCAATACTGGTAAGGGGGGTGTGTGTGTGTGTGTGTGTGTGTGTGTGTGTGTGTGTGTGTGTGTGTGTATCTCATGTGTGGGTTATACCATTTGAGTTGTGTACAATCCTGTACACTTCCCATCACCACTTTACAAGGCCTGATGATGTCATTCACCTTAGAAGTACCTTGGGACAAGGTGAATTCATATAAGCTCCGTGGCATGTCTGATAACTGGGTAAAATTATAGTAGAAATAATGAGATAGGAAAGGTTTAATCTCAATACTGGCAACTGTGTTTGGGTGAGCTTCATATCCTGTGTGGGTTATAACATTTTGATGTGTGTACCATTCACACCTGTTTAACATATCATGATGGCATTACTTTATATAGCATGTTAATGGCATCTGTCTCACATGCAGCATTTTAAACAGTTGTACAGGCCATACCAGTCATTTGTACAGATGTCTACTGAATATCTGGATGTTTGCAACATATGTAGTCTGTGTCCCCTAACAGTGGCCATGTATGTGATATTGTTGCCAAACATGTCACAGTTACTGTACTGACACATGCCAGCATCAGATATCATACCTGACTGAAACATTATGTTGATACAACATCTGTTAACCTATCACTTGCCCAGGCTTGTAGGAGCAATAGATGACTCCAGCTGCTTTTCTGGTGGGTTATCTCACCATCCATGAAGGCATTCATAACATTACATGTTGCAAGAGGTAGTGGGTTATGTACCATGCATATAATCTATGTGGGGCATGTCATGCATATGTAACACTATAGTACATTGAAGTGGACATGTAGGTTTATAAATCTGTCTATTGCCAACTGTGTTTGTGGTACTGTATGTACATCCACTGTGTCAGTCTTTACTGTGTGTATATGCAAAGGATAAGGATATACCATTTGTGTCCCTGTTTCATCCTGTGAAATCAGGAATACATACCACAAACATGTCATACACAGTACCATGCATGCCTTCACCAACTGCATCAGGGTTGAGTGTATGTGAAAGAAATGGCAGGGGCAACAGGTGCTGACACGTGAATCTGTTGTGGTCAATATAATGCCTAAGCTTGTGAGGGGCCTGCTGACAGTACTCCAGTAACCTATTCCATATGTATGAGCCTGTGGTACTACACAACACTGAGGTGACATGTCTGAAGGCTACCTGTCTGTGACAAGGATTATGTACACACTGTCATACTATCTGACAACAGTGTCCATCACACACTGTTGCATGCATATACACCTGGTAAACATACATATAAAGCTGTACCTTGGCTATAAAACTGTTGGTGTATTTCCACTCTGCATACTCCATACTGGTAATGTCTGCAGGGTCACAGCCTACAGACACCTGGAACACAAACAGAATACAGCATGTCAGACTGCATTCAGTCAATGGTACTAACAGCAATAATGCGTCATGGCTAATAATGTGCATACACCTTTAGAAGTACCCATAACAAATGCAAGCTGACAGCATATTACACAGTATTACATAGCTACACTGTACTATATTCACTGTGTGCATCAGATCCATATTAGCCTGTCCCTGCATCGATGGTATGGATGACAGGGATGTGACACAGGTATCATCATATGTACAGGGTGTGGTGTGGGTTTGCCAGAGTTCTAGGCTGGGCCATACATTGACATCCATGTGTGTGTGTGTTTGGAGGGGTATCTTATAGATGGGCTGTGCAGAGGTGCTGTGTGTGTCTGGAGGTTACCTGCCTGTGATACAAATGTGTGTGTGTATGTATGCACACAGTCATGCCATGTGCCTGTCCTACACAGAGGTATGTCAGACAGCACATGGCAGGGTGTACAGTTCACTGTCCTAGGTCAAGGACGTGTGAACGGGTCCTGCCAGGGGTCTTACTGGCACCACCAGGCCCAAGGCCAGATGCAGTACTGCTTCCTGATGGTGACTGCTGTCTGCTGGATCCATGTCCCTAATGGGACTGGTCAGGACCACGTGCCCATGGCCTGCTCCATTGTGATGTGGACAGCAACCCCCCTTTGGTAGGGCTGGTGTCACTGCTACTATGGGAGTGTGAAGGTGCATGGCCCTGTAGACTCTCAGCTGATCTTGGTGCTGACCTACATCCATGTGAATGATGCCCATCTCCCACCACATGCTCAAGCATAGACATACCATGGTCAAAGATTGCCAAGGTCTCACTCCACTGTCTATTCATGACCTCAGTATTTTGACATGTGGCCTCAACAAGGTCATGTATGTCAGCACGTAAATCAGGAAGAGTTGTACCCACCACCCTGAGTATTTGTTGGGTGTTGCATTCACTATGTGCCTGTGCATACATGACAGTCTGAAAAATGCATCTGGTGACACCTGTTGTGGCACTTGTGACAGTAGCTTGATAAGCAGCTGTCCTCCTGTGAGCACCCCTGTCCATCCACCTGTGTAGGACATTGCCTGCACTCCTTGGCCCCACATCTGTGATATGTGAGTAGTGTTAGCAGGTGATGGGCCTTTAAGTAGCACACTGCACACATAATTGCTGTTCACCTGTATAGCACAGTAGCAACTCCTACAGAATATACCTTTCAATTGTGCACAGTGTCGCTGAATGTCTACGTGTGGCTCATATTTCTGGTCTGTTCATCATAAATCCTGTGTTTGTCTGACACATTACTGGGATGATATGAGAACTGGTGTCACTAATTAATGACACATTTCGAGTCTCACACTTCAAAACCTGCAGCAAATGTATGTTTCAACAGAGCTGGTTACACTAACAACCTTCTAAGCTTACAGTGGATATTATCAGTGTAGACAACCCTGTTAACATGCCAGGTTTGTCTGATATATAACATGAGTCCACAGAAGTCATGTGATAACATTTCCCACCTTTAAAGTGACCTATAATCTGTGCAATCCAATTGAAGAACAAACACATCAGTTAGGGGTAACGTAGAAGTTGAAATACATACAATAGGCTGGTTGCATGACTGTGCACACCCTTAAACTAATACTTTATCAAAACACCTTTTGATTTCATAACAGTAGTCAATCCTCTTGGAAAGGAGTGTATCAGCATGGCACATATCAACTTAGCAATATTTGTACACTCTCCCTTGCTGAAGCCCTCCAACTCAGATTGCATGGGCATCACTTCTGCACAGGCCTCTTCAGGGCACTCCACAGATTTTCTTTTGGTTGTATGTGTGGACTGTGGCTGGGCCATTCCAAAACATTGATTGTCTTCTGGTGAAGACATTATTTTATGGATTTTGATGTATGGTATGGGTCATTGTTGTGTGGAAAGGTGTAAGTTCTCTCCATCTGCAACTTTCTAGCAGACACATGAAAATTTTCAGCCAAAAGGGACTGGTATTTTGAACTGTTCCTAATCCTCTCAACCTTGGCTAAAGGCTCACTTCCATCTTATGAACAGCAACCCTAAAGCAGGACACTGCCATCACCATGCTTCACCATGGGGATGGTGTTCTTTTGGTGATGCACAGTGTTGTTCTTGTGCCAAACAAACATTTTGGTATTGTGGCCAAAAAGTGCAACCTTTGGTCTCATTACACCATAACACATTTCCCCACATGCTATTGGGAGACCTGATGCATTTTTTTTGAGAAATTTGCCAGACCTGGATGTTGTTCTGTATGTGAGAAGGCATACATCTTCCAAACCTAACCCATAGGCCAGACATGTGGAGAATACGAGAGATTGTTGTCACATGTGGTACACAGCTGGTACTTGCCAGAGATTCCTACAACTCTTGTAGTGTTACTTTAGGTCTCCTGGCAGCTTCCCTGACTAGTTTGTGTCTTGTCTTTTCCGCACATTTGGAGGGATGTCTAGTTCTTTGCAGTGTCACTGTTGCCCCATATTTCCAACACCATGTAATGACTGTCTTCACTGTGTCCCATGGTATATGCAATATTGTGGGAATGTGTGTGTACTCTTCCCTGGGGTGATACCTTTCACAAATGAGATCCCGTTACAGCTGCTTTGTAAGCTGTATGCAAACTATGGCTGTTGCTTTAGCAGGCAACTGAGTAAATTTAGGATAATCCTGGTAGGACAGCTGACCATCATTTGCTGTTAATTAAAGAGACTCTGTAATTGGTGGCAGGAGTGTGTACCCAAGAAGATGTAATGCTGTCATAATATTGAAAGCTGCTTCAACACAGCATCAGCTTCAGCCTGTGCACATGTATGCATCTAGCTTCTTGTAAGTTTTTTGTGTGTCATAATTGTTCCCCTAACAGATTTGTTTTTTTTTTTTTTTTACAATTGAATTGTACAGGTTATAGGTCACATGAAAGGTTGGAAGGGTTTGGAAATGTTTTATTGTGCTCTCATTTTTGTATATCGCAAATACCTGGCATTCTATCAGGTGTGTGTACACAATTTATATGCACTGTATAACACTAATTTATAAAATATGTCCCTAGTTTTGGTCCTCCCTCCTCCCATTTTGTCAGTCTTTGTCCAGATTTTCTTGCAATGACAGGTTGTGAGGTATTCTACAGATATGTGACATCTCCTGCAAATAGGCCACTGTGATGACCACTGTGATGCAATGCAGTTAACGCCACACAAGTGAACATGCAGATATTGCAAAATGGCTGAGAGTAACAGTTGTGCGCATGGTCACATGCATGACCGTAACATGCCTGGGGTACTGGTGAGACACAACAGGAAAATCCCATACTCACCAGCTTTAGGCTCCTGTCCCACATGCAGACCAGAGGGGCCTGTGTAGTTGTGGGGGGCAGATATTGTCAGCAGACTCACACCTGATAATCATGCATATTCTAGTACCCGTGTCTGTGTCAGAGCAATGCAACAAACAGTAACTGTAGAAATCTAACTGTTGGATATACAGAAACTACGATTGCACACATGTACAACATCTACAGCTTATTTACCTAATGTTTTGCATCCCATGTCTGTTGTTATGAGGCAGCCAGGTACACCTACTCATACATACATGTGCACAGGTAATACCTGATATACATTTCTGTTCTCTGTCAGTATGGCACACTGTATTTACACTCTTGCTGCTCAGTCATTCCTGTCAACCTGTTACAGCAGGACATCTGGAGGACACCACACATACATGGGGCAATGCGCCAAAATTAGTGACACTTTCTTAATATTGCTGTAACACACAAGTCATTTCATAGTAGCTTTTGCATTCACAGACATACCCTGGAGGATGTCCGACTCTCATATGGCAGGAAGAGAGGATAAAGGCTAGGAGTGTGGTAGTGAGGGTAGGAACTTTCAGTGTTGCAGTATGACTGGTATGGGGACAGAGCTAACTGATATGATGGACAGAAGGAAGGCTGATATATTGTGTGTGCATGAGACCAGATGGAAGAGGTTTATGGCTAGGTGTATCGGAATAGGGTCCAAATAGTTCTACCATGGTGTGGATGGGAGGAGAAAAGGTGTAGGGGTTATCCTGAAGGAACAGTATGCCAAGAGTGTTTGTGTTTTTTTGGAGGGGAAATGAGTGTCAGATAGAGTGATGTTTATGAATCTGGAAACTGATGGTGTAATGACGACTGTTGTTTGTGCATATGCTCCGCTAGTTGTGTGTGCGATGGATGAGACAGAAAAACTTTGGAGTGAGTTGGATGAAGTGGTGATTACTGTACCCACGGGTGAGAGAGCATATTTCAATGGGACTGTTGGTGAAGGGAACAGAGGGGATGCAGAAGTGATGGTAGGCTGTTGTTAAGCAAAAACACAGAGGTGAGATGGTGTGGCATGTGCTTGCAAATGAGGATAGACATGGCAGTGAATCTCAGCCTTACAGAGGATATGCCCAGAGGGTGGCGACGGCAACTGTGGTTACAGGCTGTGCCTCAGGATGTAATTAGCATAAGCAACAGTCTAGTTGCAAAGCTATGGAGGATCATAATGGAGTTATACAGGTATGGGGACTTGCAGACATTGGAAGAATGTTTTCTTTGTGGAAGATCATGAAGGCAGTGCTTCTTGACAGTCACCAAGACCATTGATGAGGAAGGCAGTCCATACAGTACCTTGACCTTGCAAAGTGACACAATAACTGGGTATTGTAGAAAAACTTACCAGCTTAAATGTAAAGCCAAGATGGGTTGCACTGGTTAAGGACAGAAGAGGAGTTAGAGTTATGGTGTGTCAGACTAAGCGTCACAAGTGGTGTACAGGTCTCGGTGGAGCTATTGTTTGGCATCTACTTTGTACAGGCCAACATGGGATTTTGGCTGACAAAGTTTGCAGGCATGCAAACTGAAGCATAGTGGAAGTGCATGGACACGATACTTCAGAAGGATGGACAGATAGCTGCTGCCAGAGCCATGGTGAAGTTAAGCGTAAAAAATGTATAGTCATACCCTTCAGGAAAAACAAGAGTAAAAGATACCATATAGGTGGCAATCCACTGACAGAAGAGGTTATCAGGGATGGGGACCCAGGTGCAGTGGCCTCTTTTGGACTTGTGCTAAGTGGTTAGAAAGATTCACATTGAACTATCAGAGGATTCACATAGATCTAGTGAGTCATTGTTCTGTACTCTTCACTTATCAGACCAATGATGAGACAATCAGGATGTATCTGACATCTGCAGCAATTGGAGAAAAAGTTTACCAAAGGATAAAGGATAAAATCTGTCATATGTGCCAGATTGAAGAAACTAGCTCTATTCAGTGATAGTTGCTCAAGGACATGTATGACATACAAGGATGTAAAGAATTAATGGACATGTAAAAATATGTTGATAGGCAAGGACTTGGATAGAGGGATAAATGGGGGTGCTGGAGGGAGGATTTATCATAGAGTATGTGTGGAATAAAATGTCCATGTGAGGCAGAGTGTTTGACTCTGAAATCTGTTGGATGGGAGATCGTAGGTTTAAGGAATCATTCTGTGTCACTGCTGGACAGAGGAAACAAACTAATGGGCACAGTACATATGTGGCGTAGTAATAATTTGGCTGGTTATAAATGCCTTAGGGAGAGATAGTGATAAACTTATGAACCTATGAATATGACTGTTGGTGAAGGGAACAGAGGGATGCAGAAGTGATGGTAGGTATGTGTTAAGCAAAGGAATGCAGAAGGTGAGATGGTGGTGGAGTTTGCAAAAAGGATGACATGGCTGTAGTGAATACAACAAGACAGAGGAGCATAGGTGACATACAAGAGTGGAGGAAGATGCACAGGTGGATTATCTCCTATACAGAAGGGCCTGTTTGAAGGAGATTGGAGACTGTAAAGTGGTGACAGGGAATGTAGTTAGGCAGCATGGAATGTTGGTCTGTGGGATGAGAGGAGGAGTGTGAGGCAGCACCAAGGATCAAATGGTGGAAACTGA